>NC_081775.1:32804521-32809521 GCF_963082965.1 Carassius carassius | reverse complement strand
AGCGGTTTGCTTCAAAAATGATCAAATGATGAGCCTGGCGCACTTTAAACACTGATTACAGGTATCCAAATAACAAATAAAACATAAACACATAACCCAACATTAAACCAAACAAACACTCCACCCATTAAACACTAAAACCCATCTGACGGGTAAACTCAAACATAAGACACATAAATACTAAACTCTCAAATACTGACACTGAAAAACTAGAAACCCTCAAACACTGAACTGCATTAAAGAAAACCCAATATTAAATTAATTCATTATTCTAACCAAACACTCAAAACCCATTTGACAGTTAAGCAGATACATAAACACTGCTAAACCCCCAAAACATCTGAACAACACTTCAGAATAAACACTATAACCCTAAAAGTAAATCCGTAAAACCTCAAACCAGCCCTGAATACTACAATATTAAAATCAAAACAGCTCTCAAACACCAAACTCCGATATACAGATACTATAAACACAAATACGATATATAAATACTAAAACCTCAAACACTGACCACCAAATGAGTCTAACAGCCCTAAAAATACACTTAAGGTCCGAGAACTCTGACACTACACAGAATAAAGCTACAACATTAAACCCAACAAACCCTAGAGCCCTGAGAACACAAAACACGATATATAGACCCCTCAGAAGCCTCTCTGACACTACAACCCTCTAACACTGAGCACAGCTGAGACAGACTGTAGGCCTGCAGCGCTCAGTGCTCGCAGGGTGTTTATTTCGGGTGTTTTAGCGCGTGTTGTGGTGCTATAATAGTGGTCTAGGGCTCGGGTTCCGGGAGCGCTGCGCGTCTCTTCCTTAAACGGCCATCGGCTCGGATCGCGCGCGCGGCGGATCTTACCATGACTGCGGCGCTCGGTGGCGGTGTCTGCGGGACTGAAGCGGCGGAGGCGGGTTCGGGTCGCGGTGCGGCTCGGTTTGGGTCGCTCTGGACACAGTTCGGCTTCGACTCTCTAACGGAACCCAGCCCTGTCAGCGCTGCACTTCCTCATCCGGGACCCTGCTTGCATATCCGGGTCATTCCGCTCCGTTGCCGTACAGACCAATCACAGGCGCTTTAGTAAGGCATGGCCAAATATAGAATAAGATGGGCGTGGCGGAAGTGAGGAGGGCGGGGCGTGGGGCGGGCGCTAGAGGGAGGCAGAGAGCAGTCATTAAAAACAATAACATTAGATAAAAATAACCACCTAGAACACTAAACGAGAAACTTACAAAAACAATAGAAACATTTCTATTTCGGTTATGTTTTTTTATTTTTATTTTAGTTTTTTTTTTTTTTTTTTAGTTCAGTTTTGTTTTTTTGCACTTTGTATTTTGGTTGTAGTTTTATTTCATGTAGTCTGAATTGCACTTCAAAACAAGGAGCCTGAGCTCAGTCTGAAAAATAGTTTTTTCTTTGTTTTGTTATTAAAATCATTTTAGAGAGAGAAAGACAAAGGTGTAATATAAACAATTAATTAACAACGAATGAGACAATTATATAATTATATAAATATGTAATCAGCATCAGGATGTTTTATTCATTATTTATTTATTTATCTATTTATTTGATATCTCATTTAATCAGAATCTGAATGAATAATCTGAAAGTTAGCTTCAGCTTTATAGTATCTGAGGGTCTTAAATAATAGCAAACACAATAAAATGCATCAAATTGACACATAAGGACTATTATATGTATTTATAGATAAATATAATAATCTTCAGGCATGAAGACAAATTCCTTGCATGTGCAAACATACTTGGCAATAAAATTCTTTCTGATTCTAAACACTCTTTCCACAAAACATCGTTTCAGTGTATTTTTAACAGTGATAACTGAAGTAAAATACAAGTTGTTAACATTTCAGCGTGTTTTATCAATGCTCCGTGCTGTATAAAAATAGTTCGGTCTTGAGCGAAAGAAGATAGAGTGTCGCTTTACATTCTCGCGAGATCTGCAGAACTCTAAGCTACATACGAGCTATGACTCGAAACTCTCGCGATATCTGCAGAGCGGCGCGATGGTGGATGACAGTGCGGTCAAAACGGGTGACAGTCCAAGAAACACGTTATAAACGGTATCATTTATTCATAAACTAGATAGATAAAAGCAGAAAGGTTTACTGGCTAGACAGAGACGTGTCTGTTGAACTATAAACACTCTTGGAGCAGCAAATGTCATGAATCAGTGTCAAATAAATAGGAATTATTAATATATCCGAGTATATGAGACCCTGGAGCACAAAACCTGTCAGAAGGGTCGATTTTTCAAAATTGAGATTCATGCATAGTCTGAAATCTGAATAAATCATCTCTCCTTTGATGTGTGGTTTGTTCGGAGGACAATATTTGTCTGAGATACAACTATTAGAAAATCTGGAATCTGAGGGAATGTTCCCTTTTGCAGCAGTTGTGAAACTGCAGACTGCAGAATATACTGCAAATGGATGATCACTTTTGAGTTGCAGTAGTGAAAACAACAGAATACTGCATCCGAATTATCATTTTTGATGTAATCATGAAAATGGCACACTGCAGAAATATTGCGAGTAAATTGACATTTTTGATGCAATTGTGAAAATGCTGAAAAAGTGCAAATATACTATACGTTGAGATATCTGTTCTGCAATAGTGAAAATATGGTGCAATACTTGAAACACTGTGTCTGAATTGTCATTATTTGTGCTTCAGTAATAAAAACATGTGGCTTTCTGTATTATTTGTGATGGACTTTCTCAGCAGCTCTGCAGGAGATCACATTTTATTTGAGCGTAACGTTATGAAGCGACGAGAATACTGTTTGTAAGCGAAGAAAACTAAAATACCGACCATTCCTCTCCTCTGTCTGACAATGTCTTTCATTCCTTTTCTGTAAGTTACCTGGCAGTCTATGAGACAGTCGCAAGCCTCCTGGTTTCATCCAAAGTATCTTAAACTGTGTACCAAAGACGAACGAAGCTTATACAGGTTTATAACGACACGAGGTAAGTGATTAATGACCAGTGGTGTGTACTCATGAAACTAAACACACATGTGTGATTAAAGCGATTTTACTTTGACTTCTGGTGTATTTATTTTGATGTCTTGACAAAAGCATTTCTGAATATGTATATATTATAGCATTTAAAACACTAATTCAGACTGCTGAATGAATGACTGGGGTGACCAGCAGGTGGCGCTGTGAGCACCTGCGTGTTTCTAAACTTATGAAGGTTTTTGAATATTACTTTTCACACACACACACACACACACACACACACACACACACACACAAAGGGTCGTTTTTTTTTTAATTGAGATTTATACTTTAAAATTGTACTCATTAATCAGTACCGGAGCTCAGTGTACGCAGCTCTATGGAATAAAGACCGGTCCGTCGGTCCATCCCTGACGAGCGGAGCATGTGTCTCTTATCTCTGCCGCACAGGACTCTGGGAAAGATGGAGCTCATCACTATCATCATCAGCTCATCTGTGATTCATCATGTCAGAGACAGAGATACGCTGCCGGGAGACAAAATGATGCTCCGCTTTTCTGTTTGCAGGAAAATGTGTTAATATATTTTGTTAGACTAGAGTTCTTGAGTTTAAAAATAAAATGGCTCGTTGCTGATTTTTAACTTTTTGCTTATTAGCATGTAGCCGTTAAACCATCTAAATGAGGTGCATTTCCGGTCAAGCCTCTTCAACAGATGCAGTGCACACGACACACTATACTTACTAACCTCACTTGGTGACTTCTGATCAGCACTAATTATCTTCCACCAGCAACAATTATCTGCCACACTTAGAAAGTCACGACTCAGTAAATCATGAGTTTCCACACTGATAATTAGAGTCTTCTCTCATTTCGTCTTCCAGAGTTTATTTGTTTTAGTTTCCGTTGAGTTAAACTGAAGCCCTGAGTAAATCCTAATGGATTGAACAACTAATGATTAACAGACCAAACCTAATGATCGTCAAACATTTACCTCAGTTTACCTGACCGCACCGCATCGAATAATCGCACTTAATGATATTACACTTTATAACTGTCACCACTGTCAGAACATCTCTCAGTTCAACACACTGACAGAAATATTTCTCACAGAGTTTGGTGGAAAAAAATATTATAATTTAACTCTTGTATCCATAGCAATGGTGTTTCGCATTAGACTAGTTTTAAATAGAAAGTGTGAACAGTACCTTCTGAGTGTTTTTAGTTCGATCGGTGTCCTCAGATAGACCCCCCCCCCCTCTCATTCTCTCTCTCTCTCTCTCTCCGTCTCTCTCTCTCAGTGTCTCTCTCTCTCTCTCTCTCAGTGTCTCTCTCTCTCAGTCTCTCTCTCCCTCTCTCTCTCTCTCTCTCTCCGTCTCTCTCTCTCAGTGTCTCTCTCTCTCTCTCTCTCTCTCTCAGTCTCTCTCTCCCTCTCTCTCTCTCTCAATGTCTCTCTCTCTCTCTCTCTCTCAGTGTCTCTCTCTCTCAGTCTCTCTCTCCCTCTCTCTCTCTCTCCCTCTCTCTCAATGTCTCTCTCTCTCTCTCTCTCAGAGTCTCTCTCTCTCTCTCAGTGTGATGTTTGTATTCTCTGGATAACGGAGCTGCAGCAGGTAAGACACTGAAAACTTCTTCTTCCTGTATTCCTGTAAAATGTTAGGTTTGTTCGACTCAAACGGTCATTATTAGCATGTCCGAGGATGATGCGAGCGTCCCAGAAATGCCGTTGACTCGGAACGCGCCAAAAAACAGTTGAAGTGAAGCGCGCCAAAACTGCAGACTCAGTAACCGTTAAAAACAGACACGGACTGTGTTGATTTGCGTTTGTTCAGTTCTGCTCTGATTCCCGAGTGTTTGTTCGTGAATCTATACATCAATCAATAACCAATTGATTCCAGAGCGCCCAAAACAGTTTAGCGTAGACACCGACAGGTTATAATATAATCAAACACTAGTTTATAGTGGAACATGATGTTTATACTGCAATACAGTAGTGAAATCTGTGCCTTATCAAGTTAAACCAG
>NC_081775.1:32782021-32799521 GCF_963082965.1 Carassius carassius | reverse complement strand
GCTCAAAATGCACAGAATAAGCATGTCAAGAGTTTTAACAACAATGCCAATGTCTAGTGTTTTAACAATTATGCCAGAACAGAAAATTAAGTATAACAAATATGTATTTACCCATTTAAACTTTTTAATTAATCGTTTTGGGTGAAAGTATGTTGAAACAAATGTTGAAAGAATTATACCCATTGTTTGAAATGGTTTGAACACGCTTTGCAGCCGCTGCTGTGATGCCCTTAACAGTTTGTAAACATTGCAGCGTCTCCGGGTGGGCGGGGCTTAGCTGGAGGCGAAAAGAGGCGCGGACGCAATGTTGACAAGCGTAAGCTAGCACGTTTCAGGAGGGATTTATTAACCTATCTCTGGGCTAACTATGATTAGCAATGTGTATTATTTTAAGAGACCATTCAAAGGATGGCGCACACATCTATCGCTGTATGTTTGTTTAACATTTAAACTAGCTAGTGCGCTGAAGGTTGGCGACTTTCACCTATAAAACAGAAACTTGCTGATTTACTAGATAAAACCAACACACCAGTTCATATGCATAGATTATTTTACCATTTTAAAGTCAAAACCTCAAACTTTTAGCGCACCTGCTATTTTTTTTATATATATATATATATTTTTTTATTATGTCTTAACAACATATACAGAACAATACAGCAGAGAAAATAATAAAGCCAGGGAAATAAAGGAAGAAAAAAAAGAGGGGAAAAAACAGTTTTAGTAGCCTTTCTATTAGTGCTACTTTGAATAGTACAAAAGTAATTTTCCAATTCTTTAAAAAACACTGTAAAACAGGGTTTTCTGTTAGAACATTTACACTTATGGATGTGAAACTTAACTAAAAGAATAAACAGATTAATAACAAAGGCTTCGTTATTCACATTATCCTGAGTAAAATATCCAAAAACTACATTTTCAAAAAGCAAAATAAAATTAGAGAGTACCTTTTCTTTGATAAACACGGAGACGTCATACCACAGCTTTTTAACAAAACTACAGTGCCAAAAGACGTGAGATACAGTTTCCAATTGCAAAGAGCAAAAAGAACAGAAAACATCAATATCCTTCTTAAATTCACTAAGAAAATGTTTAACAGGATAGAATTTGTGAATAATTTTGAAAGAAATTTCCTTTACCTTGTTTGTAACAAAAAACTTGTGAGGCAATAGCCAAACACTTTCCCAAGAGTTTCTAACTAATTTAGCCGAATAAGCAATAGAGCAAGGCTTGGTAGTAACCTCCTTTAAAAACAGTTGTTTTCAGTCTGTGAAAAACCAATTTGACCACACAATGTATCAGTTAGATTGACTATGGGCATGTCAACCCATATCACATCTCTAAATAAAGAAGTAATACCAGAGTTAATCGCAGAGAAAACAAGAGAGAATTCCTTGGGAGTCACAGGAAAATTAAAGTGTTCAAGAAACTCCTCATAAGTCATGAGATACCCTTGAGTGTTAAACAACTGAGAAACTAAAACAATACCCTTATCAAACCAGCTTTTCAGAAAAATACATTTGTGCTTATACAGAATACACCGATTGTTCCAAATAAAATAACGCTGCGGAGAGAAATTGTGCTTGTAGATCAATTTCCAAGCCAACAAGGCTTGAGCATGAAAAGCAGATAGCTTTACCGGTAATTTCTCAATCTTATAATCTTATAATCACACATTAGTAGAAAAGAAAGACCCCGGAGTTGGTCAAAAATAAAATTAGGAATAAAATTCCACAAAGAAGGTTTATTCAGACAAAATCTTAACCAGTTAATTTTGAGAGTGTTATTTAAAGTAGAAAAATCCAAAAAGTCAAGTCCACCGTTTTTAAGAGAATTGACGACAACAGATTTACGAATATAATGCACACGATTCTTCCATAAAAAATTAAATGAAGTCCGATCAATAGCATTTAGAGAATTATTGTCTAAATGTATAGTTGAAGCAATATAGGTCAGTCTAGAAATTCCTTCTGCTCTTGACAGAATAACTCTACCTCTCAGGGACAAGTCCCTTAATAACCAAACGTTACATTTTCTTTTAATCTTTTCAAGGGCAGGGTTCAAATTCAGGGAAACTCTATCTGGTTCATTTTCCGAAATGACAACACCTAAGTAATTAACATCTTTTTTAACAGGAATACCATCCAAAGATAAAAGGGAGGAATTTTTTAAATCTAAAATTTCACATTTTTTAATATTAAGGTACAAACCTGAAGCATTAGAAAACAAATGAATAATTTTAATCGCCTGATGAACCTGGGTTGGATTCTTTAAAAAAAAGGGCTGTATCGTCTGCTAATTGACTAATTAAAATATTTCTACCAGCTATATGAATTCCTTCAAGCTTACTTTCCTTTATAAAATGACAAACGACTTGAGCTACAATAAGAAAGAGGTATACAGATGCTGGACAGCCTTGCCACCTTTGCCTTGATCTAATAAAAGCACCTTCTGCTCTTAATTTATACAAATCATCCAACTCAATTTGTAAATCAACTAAATGAGTTCTTTGACTAGCGGACACATTTTCAGGCAAGATCCTGGTAATAGAAGAGATTTCACTAACAATGTTAACTTCTTCGAGACGTTTTAATTTAGCCAAATTACCACTATACTTTCTGAGGAATTTCCCAATTTCATGTTTTAACAATTCCCAATTTAAACCAAAATAATTTTCTCGTTTAGCTTTGCTCCAATAAAAGCCAATAAGTCTTCCCAGCTCTGACTTAACCTCTTTATGATTAAGTAACGAACTATTCATTTTCCAATAAGAGGAGCCTTTGATAAATCTAGCTTCAGGAGAAAACATAAATTTAATAGAGACAGCCTTAATTTAAACTGCATTCCAGTAAAAATTCCAGTCAGCTCAATCAAAGGTTTATTGGCATGTGGAGCATCTACAGTAGGCTGATAATTAGAAAAGCATTCAAACATGTATACTGTATATATATGATGTAAGTGATGGTTTGTCCTCAGGGTGACTGCTGTGTTTCCTTACAGCATCTGTTCGGTTCCCAACATTCTTCAGAACATCTTCTTTTCTGATCAACAGAAGAAAGAGACTCACACTGATCGGGATCAACATGAAGACGACTCGTCTTTCTGGGGTGAACTCTCCTGATTTTACCTGATTCGAGATTTAAGAATGTGTAGAAATCAAGACTCAATCACTGTTTGGACAAATGTTTGGAAAACTCTTCACAAATACAGTGAAATGTCAAAAAGCAGCATTTGTAAATAATTTAACAAATGCAATAAATAATATTTATTTAAATTAGTCAAACCTACCAATTAATTATTTTAAACATTATTCGGGTTTATAATTCATTATTGATTTATTAACAGGGCCGGCCCTAGCGTTTTGGGGCACTGATTACTAATAAATATGAAGTATTATAAACTGCAATTTAAAAACAAACAAACATTTATTTATATTTTAATAAATTGTAAATATATATATTACTTTTTTCAGCTGTTATGAAAATATGATGTTTGTCAGATTTTAGCACTTTTTGCAAAACACAGCACAATTCTTGACAAAAATCTAACAGAAAGTGTCTTGACTTCCTTTTTCAAACACAGCCAATCAGAACGCCTCTCAGGCCTCACATGCCCAAAATGCCTTTTAAATACAGTTTACAAAAGTATTTAGTTTTTTTAATATATCTTTACAGGTTAAAACACGTCTTTTTAAAATGTTTTTTTTTTTTTGTTTTTTTTTTTACATATTTTTTAAGTATTTGAGCCATTTATTTTAAATGTATTTATGTATTTGTTTGCATTTACAGTGAAAATATTTTAGTTATATATTAAATCTATTTAAGCATTTAATATAATTTCCACTTAAATTCAATTATTTTATATATATTTACGTTCATTTACAGTGAACAAAGTAAAAAAAGACATATTTTTAATGACTTTTTAAAGTATTTAAGCTTTAAACGAGTTCTGTGAAAGCGGTCAACAGGTCACAGGTCACGTGATTGACATCTGTGAGGATCTGATGTGATTGTAGCGCCACCTAGCGACTATTAAACATCATAAACTAAGTGTAGGCTAAATTAGATTTTGCACTTACACAAATTTCACAAAGAGGCGCTGCCTGAAATTGTCTGTCTCAGTCTTTCTGTCAGGTATCAGTGCTTGCTGTTTGTGAGGTAAACACTCTCTCTTTCTCTTCCGTGTGTTGACTCCCTCGGGGCTGCAGAGGGCGCTGTGGGGTCACCGGACTCCCGCGCGCGGGAAGATGGCGGCGGCCGCCGGAGCGCTTCTCCCCGGTGACGGGATCGTGATCGCGGGAAAACTCTACTCGGGGGTCGCGCTCACGCTGGACACCTGCCTGCTGCCGCACGAGCGCGTGCACTGCAGCCCCTCGCGCGCTCACGGACTGTCCGCGCGCACGGAGGAGCAGCTTCGGAACCGGATGTGCGAGATGATCCAGAGTGCGGGAATCCTGCTCGGCTTGCCTCAGGTCCGCGCGCTTTTCTGTCGCCTAGCAACGACTCCTATACTTTTCAAAAACAAAATACATTGAAACTAGTTTCAGAACCGGCTCGGTCTGGACTCAAACTGGTCTGGTCTGGTTTTGGGTTCTGATCCGCTGCTTGTAAAGAGAGTCCAGTCGGTCAGGTCAAACCGAAGAGCTGTTCAGCACAGAAGAAACTCTATTTTAGACTGTTTAGACAAGTTTTCACTAGTATGAGGTTTAAATAACCCCTTAAAGTCACTCATTTCTGTACTAACTGAAGGTTTGTCATGCTAGTAATGTTAGCATTAACACACTCGGTGCATCCAGAATTGTGCTCTGTTCTCTGATGTTTGTTTTGTTTGTTTAGTTGTGTTGTTGTTTGTGTTGTCAGGTTGCCATGGCAACAGCCCAGATCCTGTTCCATCGGTTCTTCTACTGTAAATCGTTCGTGAGGTACTGCGCGGAGGTGAGATGCTAACAGTCCACTCTAGACCTCTGGACTAGCCGTCTGGCCCTCGCGTATGACCTCATGACCTCTGACCCTGTCGCAGACGGTGGCCATGGCGTGTCTCCAGCTGGCGTCTAAGATCGAGGAGGAGCCGCGGCGCGTGAGGGACGTGCTGAACGTCTTCCATCACCTCAGAGACGCCGCAGGAGACAGGTAACACTGAGCGTAGCACTCGTCACCGCGCATCACTCCTCCAGTGGCCAGATGATGAATTACAGGTTTAGTTCTTCCGTGTTGGCTTCACGAGAGGGAGCGGGTCGGTTCTGACGCTGCGGTGTCTCCGTCAGGTGCCGCGGTCCCATGCTGCTGGACGACAGCTACGTCAGCCGCAAGAGTGACGTGATCAAAGCAGAGTGGCGCGTCCTGAAAGAGCTGGGCTTCTGCGTCCACGTCAAACACCCGCACAAGGTCAGGCTGCCGCGCTTTCACACGCATATCGTGCACTGTAGGCCAGAAACACACTTTATACAGAAGTACGCAGAATCTTGGCTTATGCATTGCAAGCTTGCATGCTGCGGTTAGACTGATGCATGTTTTACAGGTACAGCATAGTCTACATTTAGACCAGTAATGGACCTTTAACACAAGTACGTAGATTCTGGGGTAATGCATGCCATGATTAAGCTGATGCATTTTTACATGCATCTCCTGGGTTTTAGTCCAGAAATTTTTTTAAATGCAAGTGTGACAGATCCATCTTTTCACACTGAGGTCAACTGAGTGACTCAAACACAACTATTACAGAAGGTTCAAACACTCACTGATGCTCCAGAAGAAGAAACCATGCATTAAGAGCCGGGGTGTGAAAACTTTTGAACCGAATGGAGAAGTGTCCGTGCACTGGCGTATCGTATGTTTCTGTCCTTACTGTGAGTGTGTTCCCTGTGCAGGTGATCGTGATGTATCTCCAGGTTCTGGAGTGCGAGAAGAACACCAGATTGCTTCAGATGGCCTGGTGAGATCCTCAGCTCAGTCTGTCTTTAACATTGTGCTGAAAGCGTCTCAGTTGTGTTCACTATAACCATCTGTCTGTGTGTCTGAAGGAACTACATGAACGACAGCTTGAGGACTGATGTGTTTCTGAGGTTCAGTGCTGAGACAGTTGCGTGTGCGTGTATCTTTCTTTCTGCACGAGTTTTACAGGTGAACACACACACACACACACACACACACACACACACACACACACTGACCCTGTCCTTCACACTGTCTCTCTGTGGTCAGATCCCTCTGCCCGACCGGCCGCCCTGGTTCCTGTTGTTTGGGGCGTCAGAAGAGGACCTGATAGAGATCAGCGGGTGTGTTCTGAGGCTGTACACGCTGCAGTGTGAGTCTCTGGCTGCTCTGCTGCAGAAGGTGGAGGAGATGCGCTCAGTATTGGACGCTCAGTATAACGCCAGTAATCAAGCAGGACTAGTGTCTAGGACTGAAACCCCCACAGCCGGGTTCTCTCCTGCGTCTAAAGCTGGTGCGTTCACATCCAGGAGCACAGCTCTGAATCTAACTTATGTGCAGAACTGGAATGAGCAATCCTTATTCAGCAGCATCCTCTGTACATATTCACCAAAACATGTTTCTCTACACAGCTTTGTGCAGTACAGACTGTTCCCGTGCTGCTTCACTATAATAAACACACATTTGCCTTTTTCAGCTCAATTCACTTCAGTTTTGTTTCCATTCCTTCCTATCAGTCGACTTTACTGAAGTATTAATTGTTTTATAAACATTTCAAGCTCTCTTTTAATGCATTCATTCTCTCTCAGCGTCTCCTGCTGAAAACCAGAGGAACCACGACTCTCCACTGTCACGCCTCGCCCTCAAAAACGCCTGTCGAAAGATCACAAGAGACGGGTGAGTTACAGACATCAGGAGTTTCATTTGAACAACTTTAAAGATTCTCAATATTTCGATTTTTTTGCTCCCTCAGATTCCAGATTTTCTAATAGTTGTATCTCAGACAAATATTGTCCTCTGAACAAACCACACATCAATGTAGAGATGATTTATTCAGCTTTGATTAGACACAGTGTGATTTGTGAAGGGCGTGATGCAGTGTGCTTCACCTGTGTCTGTCTCAGGAGGAAGCGTCTGAGTCGCAGTGATGAAAGGCGATATGCCCGCTGTGTCCTGTCACCCCCCAGACGCAGGTAACCCTCACCTGTCTCTCTCACACACACACACACACACACACACACCGGTGGAGTGGATCCTCACGGAGGAGTCTGACCGCTCTGTGTTTCAGGCGCAGTCGCAGTGTTTCTTCTCCATCTCCTGGACACACACACTCCCACAGACAGAGACAGAGTGAACGAGAACGAGCGCGGAGAAAACCATACTCCACTCACAGGAGATGATGTCATCGGGCCGGGGGAGGGGCCAGAACTGACCAATCAGACGCCGTCTGTGAAACCTCTTAGACTGCCCTGAGAGATGTTTGTATTGTGTGTTAGAGTTGCACGGTTCATCGTTAAAAGATCACGATCCATTCAGTGTTTCAGAATCGTGCAGCTCTGTTGTGCTTTTATAAAAGAAATCTCGAGAAGAGTTTAAATAAAAGGGATCATTGTAATAACTGCGTCTGCATGACTCTATTCATGACTGTTGTGTTCTAGCATCATTGCTACACTAAGACATTTGTTTGGACCCTTGATATTAAGCCTGTGATTTTAAAACAGGGATTTAATAAACCCACCGGCTGGAGTGTTATCATTATAGGATTGGTGTGTACACACACTTCCAACACACATTTATGTTCAAACAACAACTAAAGTGAATGTAGCATCTGATGACCCCTTTAAGGAGCTGTGTTTACAATGAGCTGTGTTCACAAAGTAAGACATCTCCTTCAGGTTGATAAATGCTATTTCTAAGATGATCTTTTCCAAACTGTGATTTCAGTCTGCCGTGGTGTCACTGAGACAGATAAATATAATCTGGTTGTTTACTGGTGATGAGTGCAGTAGACCAGTGAGGGAACATTTCTACCAGTGGAAGCCTGTTTATGCACAGAACAGAAAGATCATTGGGACATTTATCTCACAATTCTGACTTCTCTCTGAATTGCAAGTTCTAAAGTACAATTCTAAAGGGGAAAAAGAGGCTTTCTTGTTTGTTTTTAACAACTTCTCACAATTGTGTGTTATAAAGTCAGCATTGCCGGATGTGAACTCACAATTCTGAAACAACAAAGTCAGAATTGCGTGAAAAAAACTGCAGTTACCTGTGATTTTACTGAGTGGCACAATCAGGCACGCATTATTACGTGTAAAAAGAGGCCGGTGTGCGTTCATCATACGTACATCGACATAAACGTACAAAGCTAGTTTTCAGAGTCAGACCAGTTTCACACTGTGTCATCAGCTCACTGTGACTCTTTAGGAGGCTTTTATTAACCCTCAGGAGTCGTATGGAGCACTTTTTATGATGGATAGATGCACTTTTTTGGGTTTCCAAATCTCAACAAAACTGCATTTTTCCATCTCAAAAATATATCTAAATTACGGCCTATGCTCTCAATGTCAAATGCAGAAATGTTAATCCATGCATTTATGACCTCAAGGTTAGATTATTGTAATGCTTTATTGGGTGGTTGTTCTGCACGCTTAGTAAACAAACTACAGCTAGTCCAAAATGCAGCAGCAAGAGTTCTTACTAGAACCAGGAAGTATGACCATATTAGCCCGGTCCTGTCAACACTGCACTGGCTCCCTATCAAGCATCGCATAGATTTTAAAATATTGCTTATTACTTATAAAGCCCTGAATGGTTTAGCACCTCAGTATTTGAATGAGCTCCTTTTACATTATAATCCTCTACGTCCGCTTTCTCAAAACTCAGGCAATTTGATAATACCTAGAATATCAAAATCAACTGCAGGCGGCAGATCCTTTTCCTATTTGGCGCCCAAACTCTGGAATAACCTACCTAACATTGTTCGGGAGGCAGACACACTCTTGCAGTTTAAATCTAGATTAAAGACCCATCTCTTTAACCTGGCATACACATAACATACTAATATGCTTTTATTATCCAAATCCGTTAAAGGATTTTTAGGCTGCATTAATTAGGTAAACCGGAACCGGGAACACTTCCCATAACACCCTATGTACTTGCTACATCATTAGAAGAATGGCATCTACGCTAATATTTGTCTGTTTCTTTCTTGTTCCGAGGTCACCGTGGCCACCAGATCCAGTCTGTGTCCAGATCAGAGGGTCACTGCAGTCGCCCGGATCCAGTACGTATCCAGACCAGATGGTGGATCAGCACCTAGAAAGGACCTCTACATCCCTGAAAGACAGCGGAGACCAGGACAACTAGAGCCCCAGATACAGATCCCCTGTAAAGACCTTGTCTCAGAGGAGCACCAGGACAAGACCACAGGAAACAGATGATTCTTCTGCACAATCTGACTTTGCTGCAGCCTGGAATTGAACTACTGGTTTCGTCTGGTCAGAGGAGAACTGGCCCCCCCCCAACTGAGCCTGGTTTCTCCCAAGGTTTTTTTCTCCATTCTGTCACCGATGGAGTTTCGGTTCCTTGCCGCTGTCGCCTCTGGCTTGCTTAGTTGGGGTCACTTCATCTACAGCGATATCGTTGATTTGATTGCAAATAAATGCACAGACACTATTTAACTGAACAGAGATGACATAACTGAATTTAATGATGAACTGCCTTTAACTATCATTTTGCATTATTGACACTGTTTTCCTAATGAATGTTGTTCAGTTGCTTTGACGCAATGTATTTTGTTTAAAGTGCTATATAAATAAAGGTGACTTTGACTTTGACTTTCAAGACCCGTTTACTGCCATTATAAAGCTTGGAAGAGCCAGGATGTTTTTAACATAACTCTGATTGGGTTCGTCTGAAAGACTAAAGTCACTCACAGCTAGGATGGGTGAACTATCCCTTTATTAAAGCAGTATCTTTGTCAGATTTTTCTACTTTTACAGCTTCATCTTCAATCTATGTGACTTCTGTATGGGATGTTCCCTTAACGTTCACATAACCCCCCAAAATAAATAAAGGTTCTTCGGATAAACAGAAGTGTGTCGTGTGTTTGGAC
Organism: Carassius carassius; assembly: GCF_963082965.1. Lineage (NCBI taxonomy): Eukaryota > Metazoa > Chordata > Actinopteri > Cypriniformes > Cyprinidae > Carassius > Carassius carassius. The sequence goes on along the minus strand of NC_081775.1, from coordinate 32,789,477 downwards.
TAACATCACCATCACTGGCTCTAATCAGCTCATTACATTTTCATTTACATTTAATCATTTAGCAGACGCTTTTATCCAAAGCGACTTACAAATGAGAACAATAGAAGCAGTCAGGTCAACAAGAGAACATCAACAGTACACAAGTGCCATGACAAGTCTCAGTTAGTCTAGTATAGAACGCATAGGTAGGTTTTTTTTTTAATTTATTTATTTTTTTTATAAAATGAAAAGACAAGAAAAGGAAAAGTGCTAGTGTTAGTTGGTTAAGTGCAGGCGAAAAAGAGGAGTCTTTAGATGTTTCTTGAAAATGAGTAAAGACTCAGCTGTACGAATTGAGATTGGGAGGTCATTCCACCAGCTGGGGACAGTCCAGGAAAAGGTCCGTGAGAGTGATTTTGAACTTCTTTGTGATGGTACCACAAGGTGTCGTTCACTTGCAGAGCGCAAACTTCTGAAGGGCACATAAGATTTAACCAGTGAGTTTAGGTAAGTTGGTGCCGTGCCAGTGGTCGTCTTGTAGGCTAGCATCAGTACCTTGAATTTGATGCGAGCAGCTACTGGTAGCAAGTGTAACCTGATGAGGAGAGGAGTAACGTGAGCTTTTTTTGGCTCATTGAAGACAACCCTCGCTGCTGCATTCTGGATCAACTGCAGAGGCTTGACAGTACATGCAGGAAGAGCCAGGAGAGCATTACAATAGTCCAGTCTGGAGAGAGCAAGAGCTTGGACAAGAAGTTGGGTTGCTTGCTCTGACAGGAAGGGTCTAATCTTCCTAATGTTGTATAAGGCAAACCTGCAGGACCGGGTAGTTGTAGCAATGTGGACTGTGAAACTTAACTGATGATCTATCACAACTCCTAGGTTTCTAGCTGTCCTTGAAGGAGTAATGGTTGATGAGCCCAGCTGTATAGAGAAGGTGTGATGAAGCAATGGGTTAGCTGGAATCACCAGGAGTTCTGTCTTCGTAAGGTTAAGCTGAAGGTGATGGTCACTCATCCAGCTAGAAATGTCACTCAGACAGGCTGAAATGCGAGCAGCTACCGTCGGGTCATCTGGTTGGAATGAGAAGTAGAGTTGGGTGTCATCAGCGTAGCAGTGATAGGAAAAGCCATGCTTCTGAATTACAGATCCTAATGATGTCATGTAGATGGAGAAGAGAAGTGGTCCAAGTACTGAGCCTTGAGGAACCCCAGTAGCAAGGTGGTGTGACTTAGAAAAATCACCCCTCCAAGACACACTGAAGGATCTGTCAGAGAGGTAGGACTTAACCCACAGGAGTGCTGTTCCAGAGATGCCCATCTTTCTGAGGGTGGACAGGAGAATCTGGTGATTAACAGTGTCAAAAGCAGCAGACAGGTCCAGTAAGATGAGTACCGTGGATTTTGAAGCTTCTCTTGCTAGTCGCAGGGCTTCAGTAACCGAGAGCAGAGCAGTCTCAGTTGAGTGGCCACTTTTGAAGCCAGATTGGTTGCTGTCCAGGAGGTTGTTCTGTACAAGGAACGTAGAAAACTGGTTGAACACAGCTCGCTCAAGTGTCTTTGCAATGAATGGAAGAAGGGATACCGGTCTGTAGTTTTCAAGAAGCGCTGGATTTATAGATGGTTTCTTGAGCAGTGGGCTTACCCGAGCCTGCTTGAATGCTGAGGGAAATGTTCCAGAGTGAAGAGAGGAGTTGATAACGTGAGTAAGCGAAGGTATGACTGAAGAAGAGATCGCTTGAAGGAGGTGAGTGTGGATCGGATCAAGTGGACAAGTAGTAGGATGATTGGACAGGAGAAGTTTGGAGACGTCCATCTCTGAGAGTGGGGAGAAGGAGGAGAAAGAGTGTGCGTCGGTCATTGTGAAGTTGTCCTCAGTCTGCGGTGTGGAGAATTGGTCACTGATGGATCTTGTCTTATTTGTGAAGAAAACTGCAAAGTCGTCTGCTGTAAGAGTCGATGGAGGAGGTGGTGGCGGCGGATTAAGAAGAGAAGAGAAAGTCTTGAAGAGTGTCCGAGCGTCACAACAGCTGTTAATTTTGTTGTGGTAGTAGTCAAAAGTCAAAGTCACCTTTATTTATATAGCGCTTTAAACAAAATACATTGCGTCAAAGCAACTGAACAACATTCATTAGGAAAACAGTGTCCATCCATCCATCCATCTTCTTCCGCTTATCCGGGGCCGGGTCGCGGGGGCAGCAGTCTAAGCAGAGAACCCCAGACTTCCCTCTCCCTAGACACTTCCTCCAGCTCTTCTGGGGGGACACCGAGGCGTTCCCAGGCCAGCCGGGAGACATAGTCTCTCCAGCGTGTCCTAGGTCTTCCCCGGGGTCTCCTCCCAGTGGGACGCGCCCGGAACACCTTCCCGGGAAAACAGTGTCAATAATGCAAAAATGATAGTTAAAGGCAGTTCATCATTGGATTCAGTGATGTCATCTCTGTTCAGTTAAATAGTGTCTGTGCATTTATTTGCAATCAAGTCAACGATATCGCTGTAGATGAAGTGTCCCCAACTAAGCAAGCCAGAGGCGACAGCGGCAAGGAACCGAAACTCCATCGGTGACAGAATGGAGAAAAAAACCTTGGGAGAAACCAGGCTCAGTTGGGGGGCCAGTTCTCCTCTGACCAGACGAAACCAGTAGTTCAATTCCAGGCTGCAGCAAAGTCAGATTGTGCAGAAGAATCATCTGTTTCCTGTGGTCTTGTCCTGGTGCTCCTCTGAGACAAGGTCTTTACAGGGGATCTGTATCTGGGGCTCTAGTTGTCCTGGTCTCCACTGTCTTTCAGGGATGTAGAGGTCCTTTCTAGGTGCTGATCCACCATCTGGTCTGGATACGTCAGCTGGCCACGCCTCAATATTTAGCAGACCGAAACTGGGCAGTCCCGCGATAGGCAAACGCAAAACCAAGCGCCACTTTCAGCACGTATTAACCAGGGTAAGACACACAATTTAAACCAAAAACTTTCCTAGCAATGACGATCACACACTAGTCTGATGAGAAAACAAGACAAAACACTCACAAGCTGCTGTCCTTCTCTGTAGCTCAACTGTTCCTTCTGACAAGTGCTTTCCAAACAGCTAATTAAGTACTTTCACTGGCTTTGGCCACGCCTCACTATTTAGCAGATCATTATCAGTCTAATGATTCATGAGCTCACTCACCGTGCGTCATTCTTACCTAACAGCTGCCCGGTTCATTTATAAGTACTGATTAAACTGCTGATGAGAGGTGATCAGGATGTTTCCGATCATTACTGAACACTAGATGGGGTCATATTCAAACACAAGAACAGATGAAAATACACAGATGCCAAATTAAATGCGCCTTATAGCCTTAGGTGTTTTCAATAAAACTATGAAACACAACATTTAAAAAATAAAACCTATTTCCTATAGCCAAGTATATGACCAAATGTGTCGTGAAACATGTAGTATGTGTATTCTAATTCATCAGCAGATGGTCTCTACCTGTGTTTTTTTGATGGTCTTGTAACGCGCGTAAGTATTCACTTGCTAAAGTTCTTACCCAGCGCTGTGTCGTGGGTTCTTGGCTTCGTTCTGTTATCCACACTAAAGAGAGGACACTGGCAAGGAGCTCGGGTGATTACAACACTTGTTTATTGAACAATCAGAGGCAATATTCCAACTTGACCGCAGCCGATTACAGAGTGCATCTTATCTCACCGTGTGCACCGTGTTAGAGGAAAGAGTTCAGGATTCGGGGTAACACGGCTGTCCTTTGCATTTTGTGTAGAGCTGGACGGTTGGGGGGTGCCAGGTTGTTGAATGCAACGTTGCAACTGGGGCAATGGTGTGGGCTCCAATGGAACCTGGGGTGCAGGGAGTCCTGGTGGCACTGGTGTAATGTGAGGTGGGACGAGTCCTGATAATGTATTCAAGGTATTCGGTTGAACGGGGGGGAAGGGGGCAGAAAGCGTGTGTGTTCTTTGAGTCTGTAATGTAAGGTTTCATACGATTGTAATGGATTATTTTTGCTTTTGCCCCCGGTCTGGATACATCCTGCACCTCGAAATTAACAGGGGTGGAAATACCAGAGGGGCATATTGGTTGCAAAACCTCATAGGGGTCGACCCAACATGGATACAGTTTGTTATGGTGGTGGGCAGGATCATCCACTAACACCAAGTCACCACAGTTATAAAGAGTGTACTTTAAACTACGATCGTAGTTCAGGCGTTGCTGATCTTGTGCCTTGTCTCGGTAAGCAGTTGCAGAATGATAAGCAGCGGTCAATCTTTTGCGCAGCTTGTTTGCATATGCTGCTGGTGTGGCCGCTGTCGCTGTACTGCAAGCATTATCATTTTGGAGCAGTGTGTCCAGGGAGATGCGTGCCTCACGGCCATGAGCCAGAAAGAAGGGTGTCAATCCCGTACTAGTGTGCTTGGTGGTGTTATAAGCCAATGCAACCTGCGGGAGGTACTCGTCCCATTCTGTGCCAGATGCAAAAAGATGTTTGGAAAGTTCGTCTTTTAGAGTACGATTAAAGCGTTCCAAAGCCCCATCGCATTGAGCGTGATAAGGGGACGTACGAAGCTTCTTAATTGACAACAATTTACAAAGGTGCTTTATGAGGTCGGACTCGAACTGTCTGCCCTGGTCAGAGTGTAGGGCCTCAGGGACACCATGTTGTGGAACGTAGCGGTCAAAGATGCAGCCTGCTACGGACACAGCCGTTTGATCCTTCAATGGGTAGAGATTGACAAATTTGGTGTATAGGTCCATCATTACTAGAACAGAACGCTTACCCTTGGTAGAAATAGGCAACTCTGTTATGTCTGCAGCCACTATTTGAAATGGACGGTCCGGGGAGATAGGAATGAGTGGTGCCTGAGGTCGGGGCACAGGAGAAACGCCTTGACTGACAAGCAGCACATTGGGAGCAATGTTTAGCAATGTCTGACGACATGTAAGGCATGTAAAAGGACCGCATGGCTCTGTCCAGTGTTTTGGCCACACCATAATGACCCACTGAAGGGTGTCCATGGACATGACTGAGGATATCAGGAATAAATGATGTAGGAATGACAACTTGCAAGGCCTTGTCACCACAAGAGTTGCGTGAATGTATAACACACCATTATGAATAACGAGGCGACTGAACTGTGCCCACTGTTTTCTAAGGTATGATGATGCGTCACGTAGCCTCCATAAGGGTGGTCTACGTCCTGTTTCCATCCATGAGAGAACAGCAGCTAAATCCGGATCTGACATTTGTTGTTCTATAATGTTCCAATCACTTTGGATTTGAACCATATTTGCTGTTGTGTGGTTTGGACCAAGCATGGTCAAGGGGGCATTTTTGTCCATGGGCAGTGTTTGGGAGTGTGCTAACATCGTTTTTTCCTACAAACATTCTGATGTGGTCTGAGTTGCGGCAGAGACAGTCAATGCATTGCTCTGGAGACACCGGTCCGGTTCCCGAGGATCAGTCTCTGGCCGTCTAGACATGGCATCTGCATTAAGGTGTTTAACTCCATAACGGTGAATGACATGCCAGTCATAAAGGTCCAATTCTATAGCCCAACGTGCTCGTCTACCTGTGGGGTCGTGATCTAAGGGAAGTTTCTTGAGACCAACCAAAGGTTTATGATCAGTAATGATGGTGAACGGATGACAAGCAAGATAGTGCCGGAAATGACGGACCGACCACACAATGGCAAACAATTCCCGATCGAAGGTGGACCATTTTCTTTCCGCAGCAGATAGAACATGGCTGGCGTATGCAATGACATGCTCTTTTCCATCTACTTGTTGTGACAGAACAGAGCCTAGTGAATGAAGGGAAGCATCAGTGTAAAGGATAAAGGGAATTGAAAAATTTGGAAATGCCATAATTGGTTGGGACGTCAGTTCCTGTTTCAGTACACTGAAAGCTTCATCTGCTTCTGCTGACCAAGAGAATGGTACTCCTTTGTGTGTGAGATGGTACAAGGGTTCTGCCGTGCGTGCAACATGTCTAATGAATCGACGAAAGTATGAGCACAGACCCAGGAAAGCCCTGACCTGCATGGCTGATGTTGGAATTGGCCATGTCTTGACTTTGTCTATGTTTGCTGGGTCTGGCTCGACACCGGCACTCGAAACACGATGGCCCAGGAAGGTAACAGAAGAACATGCCAGATGGCACTTGGATGGCTTAAGTTTGAGTCCAGCTGTACAAAATCGCTGAAAAACTTCGCGCAGATGCTGCAGGTGTTGGGGGAAATCAGCACTGTAGACGATAATATCGTCTAAGTAGATCAAAAAACTACTCCAGTGCAGACCCCAGAGCACGAGCTTCATTAAGCGCTGGAAACTGGGTGGGAGCATGAGCAGAGCATGGTTTGAAATAAATAACAACACGCTCCCTAATTTCTGTTAAATCAACCATATACAATCAGCCTGGTGGAAATTAAGCTGTTGTGCCAAAAAAATAGCAACTCATTTAAACAATGTAGCCTATAAGGGCATACAGCTATACACAACACACCACTAAGTTTAATCACTTCACACGGCCTACCTTTGTTGCTTTCATTCTACAGAACAAGACGCAAGCACCTGGGTTTAGTGTTGAAATCAGAAATGATCTCATCATAGTCCAAAGAGTCACAGAGTTCTTTTTCAAAGGACAAAAGGCACAGGATGTTGAGGCAGGTAGTACTCATGGATGCTCTGAGGTCCGTTTTTATCCTACCTGCAGTGGAGAACAGTCTCTCAACACAAGAAGTCATGGGAAGGGTGATGATGACTTGAAGTAGTTTGTTGAGGTTTGGAAATATGTCAGGAGCACAAATGTCCAATACTTCCATGAGGGCGGAAATTCCAGGCCATTGGCTACTTTCCGACGCAGTTGCTCAATAAATACTGTTAGTTCAGCATCCTCAACCAATATATGAAAGTGATCACACAGGGCCCGCAGAGAATCCTTCTCTGCAAAAGTCTTAGACTGTGGGAGAAAAGTTGCTGCTGCCCTCATTATTCCATACTGATCCTCTTGGAAACGCTTGTCCTGCACTGCCAGCTGTCTGTCAAGGATGTCGTTCCATATATGTCTTAGGTCATCCTCATTTCTCACACTTGTTGCTTTCCCCAAACAAGTTGTAACCACTAATCCTGCAAGCCTTGCCGGGACTTTTCTCACTCTGGTCCGAAGTGTGATGTTCCAGCTCGTGATTTCATTTTTCTGCATCAACTCTTCTGTTAGCTTCATTACTTGCTCAATTAGGTCGATGCACTCAGGAACTGACAATGTTGGGCTTTGTAAACCTTGTGTGGCAAAATCACTTGTCTGAAATAATTTTCCAAATGTGACGAGTAAAATTAAGAACTTTTTTGTTTGTATTTGTTGTAGCAGGACTTGCGCCTCAACCTTCGATCGGCCGCTGCTTTCAGCATACTCAGCAAGCACTTCTAATATTACGTCGAGTAACGTCAGTACTTTGCTCACTATCATCAGTTCACATCAGGATTCAGAAAC
>NC_081775.1:32754521-32762021 GCF_963082965.1 Carassius carassius | reverse complement strand
CACTAAAAATAACATTAAAGAGGTGTGTGAACTTGCAAGCACGATGTCAGACACTGTAATATGCTCTGGTCCCCTCCCTGCTTACCGTGGTGATGAGATGCATAGCAGATTGTCATCACTCAATGGCTGGATGTCTAAGTGGTGCCCACAGAATAACATAGGTTTCATAGACAATTGGACGAGCTTTTGGGGCAGACCTGACCTGTTTAAAAGAGATGGTCTTCATCCCTCCTGGGGTGGCGCCACTCTTCTCTCTAGAAATATGGCAAATAGTCTTAGTGTTTATACTTGACTACCTGGGGCCCAGGTCAGGAAGCAGACAGACTGGCTAAACCGACCGTCTGCTAGTTGCCTCCCGTCACAGAGGTCAGTTAATTCCCAGCACATAAGAGACTTTTTCACCTAGGCTACGTTCACACTGCAGGCTGAAACGACCCAATTCCGATTTTTTTGCCCCTATGCGACCTGTATCTGATCTTTTCATGACAGTCTGAACGACACAGATCCGATCTTTTCTAATGCGACCCAGGCCACTTGGGTATGTGGTCCTGAATCCGATACGTATCCGATCTTTTGAAATGCGACCTCCGTCTGAACGGCCAGGCCACATGTATCCGACCCGTACGTCATTGATACGCTACAAACGTCATAATTCTGCGTTGAAGTAGGCGGGAACGAGAAGATAAACTGATGAATTCTGTATTAGTGAAGCCACTCACATCAGTATCCCACCACTCCTGGCTGCGACTCCGCACCCACACGTTTCTCTGTACCAACATTGCTAATACTGCTCCACAAAACGCCATGGCCAAAAACCTTGCTCTCCTCCTCATTTTTAATTTTCTTCTTAAAACGAGAAGATTGTAATTGTGCTGGCTCCGTTGGGAAAATAACTTTAATATTGCAAAAAGAGCTCCGCTGTTGACTACACTGTTGTTGACATCCATGTTTAACGTTAGCTACTTCCGCAAACAACAAGTGACGTCGTTGAGCGTTGAGTACTCTTCTGCTCATGCGGGTCACTTCTGGGTCGTTTCACGTTCACACAGGAGATCACAAAAGGTCGCATTTAATTGGAAATGTGAACGGCCTTGCAAAAAAATCGCATTTTTTCAAAAAATCGGAATTGAGCATTAAGCCTTGCAGTGTGAACGTAGCCCTAGATATCACACTATAGAGACTGTGTCTGTTCCCCGAACTAGAAAATACAAAAAACGTCCAAACCAAGTTAAGATTAACAATTTAATTGAGGTTCAACAAATAAAAAACAGAAGCAATATGGATAAACAAATGATAAAGCTTGGCTTATTGAATATCAGATCCCTTTCTACGAAAACACTTTTTGTAAATAATATGATCACTGATCATAATATAGATGTACTCTGTTTGACAGAAACCTGGCTAAAACCTGATGATTACATTATTTTAAATGAGTCCACCCCCCAAGATTACTGTTATAAACATGAGCCACGTCTAAAAGGCAAAGGGGGAGGTGTTGCTTCAATTTATAACAACGTTTTCAGGATTTCTCAGAGGGCAGGCTTCAAGTATAACTCGTTTGAAGTAATGGTACTTCATATAACATTATCCAGAGAAACAAATGTTAATGATAATTCCCCTGTTATGTTTGTACTGGCTACTGTATACAGGCCACCAGGGCACCATACAGACTTTATTAAAGAGTTTGGTGATTTTACATCCGAGTTAGTTCTGGCTGCAGATAAAGTTCTAATAGTTGGTGATTTTAATATCCATGTTGATAATTAAAACGATGCATTGGGATCAGTATTTATAGACATTCTGAACTCTATTGGTGTTAGACAACACGTTTCAGGACCTACTCATTGTCGAAATCATACTCTAGATTTAATACTGTCACATGGAATTGATGTTGATGGTGTTGAAATTATTCAGCCAAGTGATGATATCTCAGATCATTATTTAGTTCTGTGCAAACTTCATATAGCCAAAATTGTAAATTCTACTTCTTGTTACAAGTATGGAAGAACCATCACTTCTAACACAAAAGACTGCTTTTTAAGTTATCTTCCTGATGTATCCAAATTCCTTACCATATCCAAAACTATGGACTCTCTCTTTTCTAGCACTTTAAATACAGTTGCTCCTTTACGCTTAAGGAAGGTTAAGGAAAACAGTTTGACACCATGGTATAATGAGCATACTCGCACCCTAAAGAGAGCAGCCCGAAAAATGGAGCGCAGCTGGAGGAAAACAAAACTAGAGGTATTTCGTATTGCTTGGCGGGAAAGTAACCTATCCTACAGAAAAGCATTAAAAACTGCTAGATCCGTTTACTTTTCTTCTCTTTTAGAAGAAAACAAACATAACCCCAGGTATTTATTCAATACAGTGGCTAAATTAACGAAAAATAAAGCCTCAACAAGTGTTGACATTTCCCAACACCTCAGCAGTAATGACTTTATGAACTACTTTACTTCTAAAATCGATACTATTAGAGATAAAATTGCAACCATTCAGCCGTCAGCTACAGTATCACATCAGACAGTGCACTATAGACCCCCTGAGGAACAGTTCCACTCATTCTCTACCATAGGAGAGGAAGAATTGTATAAACTTGTTAAATCATCTAAACCAACAACATGTATGTTAGACCCTATACCATCTAAGCTCCTGAAAGAGGTGCTTCCAGAAGTCATAGATCCTCTTCTGACTATTATTAATTCCTCATTGTCATTAGGATATGTCCCCAAAACCTTCAAACAGGCTGTTATTAAGCCTCTCATCAAAAAACCACAACTTGACCCCAAAGAACTAGTTAATTATAGACCAATCTCGAATCTCCCTTTTCTGTTCAAGATACTAGAAAAGGTGGTATCCACACAATTATATTCCTTCTTAGAGAAAAATGGTATATGTGAGGATTTCCAGTCAGGATTTAGACCGTATCATAGTACTGAGACTGCTCTCCTTAGAGTTACAAATGATCTGCTCTTATCATCTGATCGTGGGTGTATCTCTCTATTAGTTTTATTGGATCTTAGTGCTGCGTTTGACACAATTGACCACAACATTCTTTTGCATAGACTTGAACACTTTGTTGGCATCAGTGGAAGTGCATTAGCATGGTTTAAATCGTACTTATATGACCGCCATCAGTTCATAGCAGTGAATGAAGATGCACCATATCGATCACAAGTGCAGTATGGAGTACCTCAAGGCTCAGTACTAGGGCCGCTACTCTTCACGCTTTATATGTTACCCTTGGGAGATATCATCAGGAAACATGGTGTTGATGACTGGATGACGAGTAATTTCTTACTGCTAAATTCTGAAAAAACAGAGGTGTTAATTATAGGACCTAAAAACTCCGCTTGTAATAACCTAGAACACTGTCTAAGACTTGATGGTTGCTCTGTCAATTCTTCATCATCAGTTAGGAACCTAGGTGTGCTATTTGATAGCAATCTTTCCTTAGAAAGCCACGTTTCTAGCATTTGTAAAACTGCATTTTTCCATCTCAAAAATATATCTAAATTACGGCCTATGCTCTCAATGTCAAATGCAGAAATGTTAATCCATGCATTTATGACCTCAAGGTTAGATTATTGTAATGCTTTATTGGGTGGTTGCTCTGCACGCTTAGTAAACAAACTACAGCTAGTCCAAAATGCAGCAGCAAGAGTTCTTACTAGAACCAGGAAGTATGACCATATTAGCCCGGTCCTGTCAACACTGCACTGGCTCCCTATCAAGCATCGCATAGATTTTAAAATATTGCTTATTACTTATAAAGCCCTGAATGGTTTAGCACCTCAGTATTTGAATGAGCTCCTTTTACATTATAATCCTCTACGTCCGCTACGTTCTCAAAACTCAGGCAATTTGATAATACCTAGAATATCAAAATCAACTGCAGGCGGCAGATCCTTTTCCTATTTGGCGCCCAAACTCTGGAATAACCTACCTAATATTGTTCGGGAGGCAGACACACTCTTGCAGTTTAAATCGAGATTAAAGACCCATCGCTTTAACCTGGCATACACATAACATACTAATATGCTTTTATTATCCAAATCCGTTAAAGGATTTTTAGGCTGCATTAATTAGGTAAACCGGAACAGGGAACACTTCCCATAACACCCAATGTACTTGCTACATCATTAGAAGAATGGCATCTACGCTAATATTAGTCTGTTTCGCTCTTGTTCCGAGGTCACCGTAGCCACCAGATCCAGTCTGTATCCAGATCAGAGGGTCACTGCAGTCACCCGGATCCAGTACGTATCCAGACCAGATGGTGGATCAGCACCTAGAAAGGACCTCTACATCCCTGAAAGACAGCGGAGACCAGGACAACTAGAGCCCCAGATACAGATCCCCTGTAAAGACCTTGTCTCAGAGGAGCACCAGGACAAGACCACAGGAAACAGATGATTCTTCTGCACAATCTGACTTTGCTGCAGCCTGGAATTGAACTACTGGTTTCGTCTGGTCAGAGGAGAACTGGCCCCCCAACTGAGCCTGGTTTCTCCCAAGGTTTTTTCCTCCATTCTGTCACCGATGGAGTTTCGGTTCCTTGCCGCTGTCGCCTCTGGCTTGCTTAGTTGGGGTCACTTCATCTACAGCGATATCGTTGACTTGATTGCAAATAAATGCACAGACACTATTTAACTGAACAGAGATGACATCACTGAATCCAATGATGAACTGCCTTTAACTATCATTTTGCATTGACACACTGTTTTCCTAATGAATGTTGTTCAGTTGCTTTCACGCAATGTATTTTGTTTAAAGCGCTATATAAATAAAGGTGACTTTGATGTACACAAGCTCAACCAGTGGAGCAGAGAGTCCACTTCATCAGGGCTGTTTTGTTCTCTGTAGTTGTTTTCCTCTGAGCTCATGTCTTTGATGGATGTATTTGATCATTTAATTGATTTTTGCTGTTTTCCTGTGATGCAAATCAGAATTTTCTTCATTACTCCAGTTTTCAGTGTCACATGATCTTTAAGAAACCATTACAATTTATTTGACTCAAGAAACATTTCTGATTATTATCAATGTTGAAAACTATTTTACTGCTTCATATTTAGTGTGGAAATGATGATGCACTTTATTTTTCAGGATTTTTTAATAAAGTTTAATGAACAGCATTTATTTGCGTTTATCAGATGTATTAATTAAATTAATGCATTTATTAAATAATAATTATTTTAAATATCTTTACTCACTTTTTTGTCACTTTCATGCATGATGAATAAAATGATTAATTTCTCTATATTTTATATAATTACAGCACAACCGTTGTGAATTTTATGACAGCACTACCAATCTCATATTCTTACCGTCATTCATGAAAAGTCACCGGGTTGAGTAACACGTTTCAGCGCTGATTCTGCTCACGTTTGGTGCTTTGAATCATTTGAAAGATTTAACTGTCCTGCAGATGGCGACGCAAACTCATGCAGCGCTCTCAGGACCATTACGTCCATGATGTTTCTTTTCGCAGTTTATTTCAATTACCATCCAGTAACCAAACTAAGCACCCCCACAAAAAAATAAACAACTCGGATCTATGCGAATCACATGGGTCAGAGGTCAGAAAATATGGAAATTACAGAAAAAGGTTCAAACACTCACTGATGCTGCAGAAGGAAAAACCCTGCATTAAGAGCCGAGGCTAAAAACCTTTGAACGTGTACATCTGTGTACATTTGTATTATTTTGCCTAAATATAATATTTTTTATTTAGCACTGCCCTTCAGAAGCTACAGAACATACTTACATGTTTCACAGAAGACAAAATAACTTCAGTTTACCCTGATCTTCAAATTCAAAAAGTCATTTTTAGAGGGAACTGAGATTTGGATTGAAGAACAGAATTGGGAGAGAGAGAAACCAGAGTTTGCAGAGGCAGTGTCACACATGGATCGACTCCTTGTGGTTGGGGAGGAACACAGAGAGAGGGGGAAGAAGGTGTGGGTTACAAATTTATAAAATGTTAAATCTAGGTTCCAATATAATAGTAGACATTTTGAGGTAATAAAGCTGACATATCCAAGAAGATGTCTGAGACATTAACCTTTTGTCTTTATGCACTTTCTGACTGTAGTCAGTGTCTGGAATTTTCCAGATTCCATTTGCATGCTTTGTTTTAATGGTCTGCACCTCCATGTATCCCTCCTCCTAGAAATGTATATAAACTACAATGTATTAATGACTAGTTAGACTTTGATGACTACAGCGCCACGCAGAGCGTTCTCAATGAAGAATTCTGCTGAAGATTACCCAAGAGTCTCCTGGTCTTCACTTCTGAGTTTCTAACAAAGGGAATGGAGGAGGAACATAGGCTTGAGTGGAGGCAGCCTCACGCCAGCATCTGTTACAGGAGCTGCAGGCCACGGAAAGGTGTAGAGAGAGCTGGAGGAAAAGGCTGAACAGAGGAGGGAGGAGAAAGAGGTTTTGCAGCGGTGGAATCTGGAGCACGGCTCAGGCTCGCTGATGACTATAATGACTGTTTTGGAGGGTTAGCTGGCTGCAAAGAGAAGTACAAAGAATAATGCTGCGCTTTGGTTATTAACTGGGAAAACTGTACATGTGCATTAATCAGCGCTCGTCTCAGCCCCAAAATGTCCACTTTTTGATTGAGGGAATGGTTGCTGTGGCTGAGACAAAAGAGGACGCTGGTAAGTGAACAGTAGAAGGTTTGGGGCCAGTGGGTTATGATGGGGATCCAAACTCATCATCAGAAGGGAAATTGTTGGATTTCGGATATTGTAGTCACTGGGGCGAAAGATGTCATGGGACGGAGTTCAGTTGGCTGTATATATATATATATATATATATATGAATTAGCGTGTTTAATTGAATTAATTATAAGAACGAGCTCCACCTGTGCTAAACTGGTTGATTAATCTGAACAAGCTCCTCCCAAGTGTTGTTAATAAAACACAATTGAATGTAGATCTGCATCATTCACACACATGTTCAGTACGTCAGTATTAGTGTTTGACATACTTGAGTATCTGCAGTTTATAGTTTGGATCCTGCAGTTTGTGTTTGAGCAGCTGGACTCCTGATTGTCCTGGGTGATTGTAGCTCAGATCCAGCTCTCTCAGGTGTGAGGGGTTTGAACTCAGAGCTGAAGACAAATAACCACAGCCTTCCTCTGTCACCATACAGCCTGACAACCTACAGACACACAGACACAGAAACAGATCATCTACAGACACACACACACACACACACACACACACACACAGATACAGATCATCTACACACAGTCAGATCATCTACAGACATACACAGACACAGATCACCAGTTGTCTGTAAATGATCTCTTATATGTTCTTAATACCTCAGTATCTGCAGCTGACAGTTTGGACTCTTCAGTCCATCAGAAATAAACTTTACACCAGAGTCCTGCAGGTGATTGTTCCTCAGATCCAGCTCTCTCAGGACACAGTTTGAGGATTGTAGAGCTGAAGACAATCTCTCACAACACTGAGCAGTGAGATT
>NC_081775.1:32747021-32749521 GCF_963082965.1 Carassius carassius | reverse complement strand
CGACTGATCTAAGCCATAGTATAAAGAGTTACAGTAGTCCAAGCGATTTGTAATGAGGGCATGTACAACTTTTTCTAGTTGACTTTGCGGCAGGTACAGCTTCACTTTCCCCAACAGTCTAAGCTGAAAAAAGCTTGTTTTAACTACTGAACTAATTTGTTTCTCTAACTTAAAAGAACTATCAATAATGACTCCAAGATTTTTTACAGATGGGCTGTAATTAGGGAGTAATGGGCCTATAGCCCTGTTTAGACCTGAGATGTCCGGCTTCCCAAAAATTATAATTTCAGTTTTTTTGTCATTTAAATGTAAAACATTTAGTAACATCCAATCCCTTATTTCACCCAGACAGTTACTCAGTGCTTCAATAGAATTGGTTTTAGAATTTAGAGGTAGATATATCTGGACGTCATCAGCAAAGCAGTGAAACGAAATTTTGTGTTTCCGGAAAATTGATCCCAAGGGCAGCATATACAATGAAAACAGGACTGGGCCCAAGATAGAACCTTGGGGCACCCCACTATTAATTGGAGTTTTCTTAGAGTAAAAAGGTCCGAAATTTACAGAAAAAGATCTGTCAGTCAGATAAGACTCAAACCAGTTCAGAGCTGTGCCTTTGATACCTGCACAGGACTCAAGTCTTGACAGTAAAATCTTATGATCGACCGTATCGAACGCAGCAGTCAAATCTAAAAGCACCAACACAGCAGAGCTACCAGAATCAGAAATTAAGAGGAGATCATTAAATACTTTTAGAAGTGCGGTTTCCGTACTATGACCTGATTTAAAACCTGATTGAAATTTTTCAAATATATTATTTGATTTAAGGTGCAGTAGAAGTTGCTTATAAACTACTTTTTCTAATATTTTAGACAAAAAAGGCAGCTTGGCCTGTAATTAGACAAGACAGAGGGGTCTAAATTGTGTTTCTTTAGGAGGGGTTGTACAATGGCCTTTTTGAAGGTTACCGGCACAGAACCTGTTAAAAGAGACATATTTATCATATTTAAAATATAAAATCCAACAGTGTCAAATACATCTATAAAAAGCTTTGCAGGAAGGCAGTCCAATGAACAGACAGAAAGTCTTAAACATTGGACCGTCTTTAACAAATCTGAAAGCGATATTGGGATAAAATTTTCAAATATGCCTAAGCATAGCGGTGTAACACTGGGATCTGGTGCAGTACAACATGTTAATGCCCTAATACTGGACACCTTATCAGTAAAAAATTCACAGAATTGGTCACACAAATTGGTGCTAGGAATAATGCCGATGTGTTCAGGAGGGTTAATTATCCTATTTAGTACATTAAAAAGGACTTGGGGTTTATGACAGTTGTTTTGCACAAGAATCGACATGTACTGGGTCTTTGCAGCTTTAACAGCAGACTGGTATTTGGACAAGCAATTTCTTAAAATCTCCAGAGAAATATAGAGCTTGTCTTTCCTCCATTTCCTCTCAGCACATCTACATTCCCTTCTGAGAGCACGATTGATGTCATTTTGCCATGGCTCTCTATTTAAATTAGCCTTCTTGCTCTTTAGCGGTGCTACTGAGTCAAGAATTTCAGTACAAGTAGAGTCAAATAAAGTGAAAGTGAAAGTGACATTCAGCCAAGTATGGTGACCCATACTCAGAATTTGTGCTCTGCATTTAACCCATCCGAAATGCACACACACAGAGCAGTGAACACACACACACACACACACTGTGAACACACACCCGGAGCAGTGTTCATCATTTATGCTGCGGCGCCCGGGGAGCAGTTGGGGGTTCGATGCCTTGCTCAAGGGCACCTATGTCGTGGTATTGAAGGTGGAGAGAGAGCTGTACATGCACTCCCCCCACCCACAATTCCTGCCGGCCCGGGACTCGAACTCACAACCTTTTGATTGGGAGTCCGACTCTCTAACCATTAGGCCACGACTTCCCTAAAGCCCTAAAGCCACCAACTCCTCAATGTCCTTGAATGAAGAAATGTCTCGAGACACTACTGGAGAGGTGTCAAATGCTGCAGCAAATAATGAAGCCGTAGATGAATTAATTATGCGCCGCTGACTCATAGGGAAGCACAACTTGCTTTGAGAGCACGGCAAAGAGACAGTAAATAAAACTGGCATATGGTCAGAAATACCTGCATCTGAAATGTCCTTTATGGACACATTTAAATTGTGTGACAGTACCAGATCGAGAGAATGGCCCTTGTTGTGAGTCGGGCCATTCACCGATTGAGTGAGGTTAAAAGAATCCAAAATGTTTAAAAAATCCTTGACCAAAGGCTTAGAAACACAACAAACATGAATATTAAAATCACCAACAATTAAATGATTGTAGGTTAGAGCAATACCAGCCACAAACGCCGAAAAGTCATTAATAAATTCCTTGTTAATTTTTGGAGGGCGATAAATGAGTGCACATGCCACTGATCCATGTAATTTAAGTTTGAGTTCAAAAAGTTGGAGCTCAAAGCTCTTATATTGATTACATGGAGTTTTTT
>NC_081775.1:32687021-32742021 GCF_963082965.1 Carassius carassius | reverse complement strand
ACACACACACACACACAGTCAGATCATCTACAGACACACACACACACACACAGTCAGATCATCTACAGACACAAAACACACACACACACACACACAGTCACGTCATCCACACACACACACACACACACACACACAGTCAGATCATCTACATACACACACACACACAGTCAGATCATCTACACACACACACACACACACAGTCAGATCATCTACACACACACACACACACACACACACAGTCAGATCATCTACAGACACACACACACACACACACACACACACACACACACAGTCAGATCATCTACACACACACACACACACACACAGTCAGATCATCTACACACACACACACACACACACACTCACAGTCAGATCATCTACAGACACACACACACACACACACACACACACACACACACACACAGTCAGATCATCTACACACACACACACACACACACACACAGTCAGATCATCTACACACACACACACACACACACACACACATTGTGATCAGTTGACTGTAAATTATCTCTTATATGTTCTTAATACCTCAGTATAGGATAAAAACCCCTAAAGATAGAAACTTGATATCATCATTACACTATATATCATCATACCATCTATTTATTTCTGTATATATGACATCATTGTACTATAAACACAGTTTCAGATCTCAGAAGCTGCTTGTCACTGCAGAAGAGTATTTGATCGAGCTGCTAAAGGACTGTTTTCTACTTCCTCCTGATCACTTCTGAAGTAGAACAGCAGCGGAGAGCAATGAGGAGACGAGGACAGAGATCACATGACATCAGCCAATCAAAACAGAGCGCATTTATCATAAACCCAGCGTTTCTGACACAAATATTCATCTCTTCAACATCAGTCACCGTTTGAGCAAAAACACCTCAACCTTCTGAAATCAAGACACATTTACTGAAGAAACACAATCACTTCAGATAGAAAGACCTGTTTTCTGAAGAAAAAGATAAACATTCTTTCAATGGCAAGAAAAATAATACGTTTTAAATTTGTACATTTACAATTTTTTTATTTTAAGCAAAAACTAAAAAACTTTTTCAGAAAACAAGATTTAAAATGTGAAATCATTTTGCTTCTGAAGTAAACTGATCTTGATTCAGGAAAGTTTAGATATTTGTTCTAGAGAACAAGACCAAAAAAAGAAGTAAACGGAGCACGTCTGAAGTTCTGTGTTTGTGATTCAGAACAAATTCAAGCAGCAGTAAATCTCCAGACTGTGTGCATGTGCTTGTGTTTTACTGTACGCTACACAGCACTGCATCATATTTACACTGTATTTCACTGTATTCCTGCCATAAGATCAAATAAAGCTGGTTTACTTCACATCGGATCATTAAAAGTGTCACGTGCTCAGTGCATGGACTTCTGTGCTGAATGAATCAAGGTCAAACATCAATCAAGTGTTTCAGAGCTGCAGAATTCACACAAATCTAAAGGCATCAATAATTACTGCAGATGAAATGTTATTATAGTTATTAATATTAGCAGTAGTTGATATCATGATTGTGTCTTGATTGAGAGTGAAATGTGTGAATGTCAGCTTTACTGATCAATGTGTGGAGCGTCTCTTTGCTGCAGCTGCTGCTGATTTAATGAACCAGTTTCTCATGTGACGGGTTGTTTTTACCTTTTACTCTAATATCTACTGGATTAAAAACACATGTTGGGACTCCTTTAAGATTCTGGCCTGTTATTCAGGAGAAAATCTCTCATTCAGGAACATTTGTTTTAAAGGAGTCAGATTCATTATTAAATATGATCCTTTAGTTGATGATGAAACACTCACAGAGCTTTTCTGCAGTTGATCACAGCTGGTATCAGTCTTCTTCTCCCCTCAGCTGATGTGTTGTATTTCATGGGGTTCAGTTCATCCAGTGGCTCCTCTGACATCTGAAGCATGTAGGAGATTGTTGAGCACTGAGCAGGAGAGAGTTTCTTCTCTGAGTGTTTGTCTGATTTCACAAACTCCTGAATCTCTCTGAACAGAGTCTGATCTTTCACTTCCAGCAGACAGAGGAACAGATTGATCGACTGATCAGCTGAGAGAGGATTAGGATCATCTGGATCTGTGATCCTCTGTTTAATGTACCGTGTGGTTTCTCTGATGGTCTCTGAGCTGTTCTCTGTGTGTGTCAGTAGATCCTGTAAGAGTCTCTGATTGGACTCCAGTGAGACGCCCAGCAGGAACCGCAGGAACAGATCCAGACGTCCATTCTCACTCTCAACAGCTTCATATACTGCTGATCTTAGTAGACCGTACAGAGAGTCTTTACTAAATCTGTATAATTTGAATTCATCCAGTGTTGTCTGGTTCTTTGTTAAACGCAGTGAAGATCTGAATTCATGCAGTGTTTTCTTGTTCTTTGTTAAACAGCAGTAAAGCATATAGAAAGCAGCGAGAAACTCCTGAACGCTCAGATGAATGAAGCTGTAGACTTTCCTCTGATGAATCAGATTCCTGTTTAAAGATCTCAGTGCAAATCCCAGAATACACTGAGGCGTCAGTGACGTCTATGCTGCTCTCAATCAGGTCCTCCTCATAGAACATCACATTGCCCTTCATCAGCTGTTTGAAAGCCACTTCAGCAAGTTTCACAATCACTTCTCTGTTGGACGGCAGGAGTTTCTCTGGATCTCTCTCTTCATACTTCTGCTTCCTCATGTTGATCTGAATCAGCAGGAAGTGGATGTACATTTCAGTCAGAGTTTGAGGGATTTCTGCTCTCAGATCTTCTTCCAGGAGCTTCTGAAGCACAGTGGATGAGATCCAGCAGAAGACGGGGATGTGGCACATGATGTGGAGGCTTCTTGCTCTTCTGATGTGTGAGATGATTCTGCTGGCTTGATGCTCATCACTGATTCTCTTCCTGAAATATTCCTCCTTCTGAGGCTCAGTGAATCCCTGAATTTCTGTCAGACGGTGGATGTATTTGGAGGGGATCTGATTGGCTGCTGCTGGTCTGGAGGTGATCCAGATGAGAGCAGAGGGAAGCAGCTCTCCTTTCATGAGCTTTGACATCAACACAGCCACTGATGAAGTCTCAGTCACATCACAAACTTTCTGAGCGTCTGAAAACATCAGTGTGATTCTGCTTTCATCCAGACCATCAAAGATGAACACAACTTTACACTTCTCATAAATCTGTGAGTCCAGATCTTGAAGTTCAGGATGAAAGTCCAGCAGAAGTGTGTGAAGACTGTACTGATGATCTCGGATCAAGTTCAGCTCTCGAAATGGAAGCACAAACATGAAATCTACATCCTGATTGGCTTTTCCCTCGGCCCAGTCCAGAATGAACTTCTGCACAGAGACGGTTTTTCCGATTCCAGCGATGCCTTTAGTAAGAACAGTCTTGATCTGCTCTTTCTCCTCACATCCTGCTTCAGCGGAGGCTTTAAAGATGTCATTGCAGTAGATTGGAGTGTCTTGTGAGTGTTGTGTTCTGGCTGTTTTCTCCATCTGTAAAACCTCATGTTCTTCATTCACTCCTTCTCTCTCTCCCTCTATGATGTAGAGCTGTGTGTAGATGCTGTTCAGGAGGCTTTCATTCTCCTGGAGTTTCAGTCCCTCAAATAACCTCTCATACTTGTTCTTCATGCTGGTTTTGTGCTGCTCTTTGACTCTCTGTAGTTCATCATTCACTGCTTGAGGAGGATCCTGGGATCTAATCTGATCGTCTCTGATTGATAACAAACATAAAAACATCTTTGTGAATAAAACATGGAAGGAACAGCAACACATTTAAGAGTCAGTTTAATATACTCCTGTTATATACAGCATATTTACATTCAAGTACAACACTTTTTCTAGAAGATAGGCTACATTTCATGAACCTCATATTTGCTAGGCTAGCAGTTTGTGCTGTGGTATCAAAACTGAAATTGAGAATCGTAAAATGTTACTGGTATCTAACATGTTGAGTGTCAAATAATCTTATTTATTAATATAAAAGATAACCTAGATCACACAGTAATTAACACAACACAGTTAGTTCAGATGATGTATGATGTTGTATGTGTCAGTCTATTGTCTCCAGTACAGGACGGTGTCTCACCTGGGGTCAGAGGTCACTGGTTCAGCACTGGGGTCAGAGGTCACTGGTTCAGCACTGAATTTAGGAGGCGTTTCCATGGACCAGTCACTCTTCACAGACACACCGCTGGGATCTGGAGATGAAGATCTCTGACTCTTCCTCCAGCTGACTCTAAAATATAATTATTCATACACATCTTCACACAGTAATTAACACAACACAATTAGTTCAGATGATGTATGATGTTGTATGAGTCAGTCTATTGTCTCCAGTTCAGGACGGTGTCTCACCTGGGGTCAGAGGTCACTGGTCCAGCACTGGGGTCAGAGGTCACTGGTTCAGCACTGGGGTCAGGAGGCTCTCCAATGGACCAGTCACTCTTCACAGACACACAGCTGTGATCTGGAGATGAAGATCTCTCACTGCTCTCCATGATGAAGAACTGATTTGAGGTCTGTCAATGAAAAACAAAACAAATAACAGAAACACTTTGACCACATCAGTGGAGGAACTCAGTGCTCATGTGTTTGTTAAAATGAAGACGAAACAGAAATCATGAATCTCTGTTCAGAGACGAGTGTGTTTTATGCTGCTGTAATCTGACATCTGGTTCTTTTGTGTCAGCCGACATATCCAACAAACTGATAATTATTTTTTTTTGTAGCTATGACTCTGCTGTACGCCCATAATAATAATTTTTTTAGGAATAATGTATTTTTCTAAGCATGCAGCAGTGTAGTGATTCTGTGCTTGTTCAGAATATAAACTAGTGATACCTGACTGATAAATCTTCACGGTTTAGAAAGATGTGTTTTTATAGTATCAGACCAGAGTTTAATACATCAGTTACTCCTAGTTTCTCTTTAGAAATAATATCTGTGCAGAGAACATTCTTAGTAATAATGGAATGAGAAATGATGAGCATTAGGGATCGACCGATATGGATATTTTAGTGCCAATACCGATACCGATATTTCTCCATCAGTCTTAGCCGATGACCGATATGGGCTGCCGATTTTCTTGAGCCGATATTTTGAGCCGATACTGCTTTTTCTCACTCAATTTACATCATAAAAATGACACCATGATACCAAATGTTACAAGTCTCAATTTAAAAAAGGAACATTTATTGAACTTAATATGGATGGGTGTACTGCATATGGTTAACTGTGCAAGGATAATAGGCTTTCATCAACATCTACAACAGCCTTGATGATGCATTGCTTGCTGACATATAATAAGACAGATATAATCAGGTCATCACAAAATGTCCTTTTGACTTGAGGACTGTCAACACATTTAAATAATTTAAGAAAACAATACACCTGAAAAGTAGCGATTGAAATAAAGTGCTTGATCTGTAATGTAAGACTGCCATGGTTTAAATTTTTATAAATAATATAAAATTAATTTATGAATGAGACTGAATTAATCATATAAATAAAGATGCCAATTAAACCTTTGTAATATATATAGTACTAGACACAATTTTGAAATCCATAGGCCTACACTTTATTGGCTGAATAACTGGTGAAGATGACGCAGAGCTCAGTCTGCACATAGAGATGGAGGCGACGAGAGAAAAGATGAAGACTGGGGAGCAATGCTGTTTTTGCTCAAACATGATTTTGACGTCTTCATTAAGTTTTGTTTTATAGAAAACTCGGTAGCACTTTATTTTACAGTCCTGTTCCTCATGTACATACTATGTACTTATTATAGTAATTACAATAACTATGTAGTAACTAGGTACTAACCCTGAACCTACCCCTAAACCTAACCCTACCCCATGTAGTTACCTTGTGTTACCAGAACCTTCTTAGATAAATACACTGTAAGTACACTATAAGTACATGTTAGCACACATACTGTAAAATAAAGTGCAACCGAAAACTCTTTTTAAAAGATTTTCGTTTTGTATGAATTCTATCTTAATTTTGATAAATGTTTTATCATTCAATTGCCCGTATTTAATAAATAAGAAGCAAATAGCAGACAACGTAATGAAGCGCCGGCACGATCACTTGCATTGCATGTGAACTGGAGGACGCCGAAACTCAGCTTGTGCCTCACAGATTTGGGAAATATAGCCTATATATTACAGAAAGCTTGCAGCGACACAGAAAACACCAGTTTATTACTAAACAATTAAAAGACTCCTTGCATATTTTGGAACCAGCAGGCCAATTTGGGTTGAGCGAGACCCCACGGAATGAGTGAATATTCAGAAATGTGCTCTCCGCTCACGAGCTCTGATCAGAACAAACCCGAACCTCACTGTCTGCTAAACTTACAGAAACATAGCCACACTAGACTATTTTAGTACAAATTACGAGCTTATTGTTTTTTTTTTTGTTTTTTTTTTGCCTAGTTCCTACATCTATGGCCCAATGACGCTACGATGATTATTTACTGCTTTAAAAAAAAATGCGGGTCGGGAACAATATTTTCTTTTTCTTTTTTTGCGGTCTGAGTTGCGGGCGGGTTAGTAGAAAATGTCGGTTGGGTGCGGGTTGTTTATACATTTACCCACGCATCACTGGTTGTCAAGGGTTGTTTTTCATGTCGCCTGGTTGAAGCAACCTCAGTGACGTGACATTTAGCCCCTGGAATGTGAATTTTACCAGGAGAACCCCGCAAAAAACGTGTATTTTACTCCTGGAACATGATTTTAATGGGGGACACCTCGAAACACTATTGGGTGGGTTTTATAGAGAAGACCTGGCAACCCTGGCTGGTGGAAGCACTGCACACGTCACTGGTCCCAGAGGGCGTGATGTCATGGAATGTCAAAATCTGATTGGCTGATGATTCTGTCACTAATGCTTGTGACAAATCAGATTCGAGGTCTTTGAAAAAAAAAAAAAAAAAAAAAAAAAAAAGTGAAAAAAAAAAAAAAAAAAGTGAAAAAAAAAAAAAAGTGAAGTGAAAAAAAAAGTGAAGTGACATTCAGCCAAGTATGGTGACCCATACTCAGAATTTGTGCTCTGCATTTAACCCATCCGAAATGCACACACACAGAGCAGTGAACACACACACACACACACTGTGAGCACACACCCGGAGCAGTGGGCAGCCATTTATGCTGCGGCGCCCGGGGAGCAGTTGGGGGTTCGATGCCTTGCTCAAGGGCACCATAAGTCGTGGTATTGAAGGTGGAGAGAGAACTGTACATGCACTCCCCCCACCCACAATTCCTGCCGGCCCGGGACTCGAACTCACAACCTTTCGATTGGGAGTCCGACTCGTGTGACTTTGAACAAGAGGAAGCACCATCTATAGAGCAGGCCCTGTTTTTATACAGTCTATGTGCTGGCCGCAGACTATTTTTTATATAGGATATTCCAGTTCAACCTCAACGAAACTAATCATAGGCCATTTTGTGGACATTACACAAACTAAAAATGATACCTAAATAATAATACAACCCGTATTCCGGAAAAGTTGGGACGTTTTTAAATAATAAATAAATTTTAATAAAATGAAAACTAAAGGAATTTCAAATCACATGAGCCAATATTTTATTCACAATAGAACATAGATAACGTAGCAAATGTTTAAACTGAGAAATTTTACACTTTTATCCACTTAATTAGCGCATTTAAAATTTAATGCCTGCTACAGGTCTCAAAAAAGTTGGCACGGGGGCAACAAATGGCTAAAAACGCAAGCAGTTTTGAAAAGATTCAGCTGGGAGAACATCTAGTGATTAATTAAGTTAATTGATATCAGGTCTGTAACATGATTAGCTATAAAAGCTTTGTCTTAGAGAAGCAGAGTCTCTCAGAAGTAAAGATGGGCAGAGGCTCTCCAATCTGTGAAAGACTGCATAAAAAAATTGTGGAAAACTTTAAAAACAATGTTCCTCAACGTCAAATTGCAAAGGCTTTGCAAATCTCATCATCTACAGTGCATAACATCATCAAAAGATTCAGAGAAACTGGAGAAATCTCTGTGCGTAAGGGACAAGGCCGGAGACCTTTATTGGATGCCCGTGGTCTTCGGGCTCTCAGACGACACTGCATCACTCATCGGCATGATTGTGTCAATGACATTACTAAATGGGCCCAGGAATACTTTCAGAAACCACTGTCGGTAAACACAATCCGCCGTGCCATCAGCAGATGCCAACTAAAGCTCTATCATGCAAAAAGGAAGCCATATGTGAACATGGTCCAGAAGCGCCGTCGTGTCCTGTGGGCCAAGGCTCATTTAAAATGGACTATTTCAAAGTGGAATAGTGTTTTATGGTCAGACGAGTCCAAATTTGACATTCTTGTTGGAAATCACGGACGCCGTGTCCTCCGGGCTAAAGAGGAGGGAGACCTTCCAGCATGTTATCAGCGTTCAGTTCAAAAGCCAGCATCTCTGATGGTATGGGGGTGCATAAGTGCATACGGTATGGGCAGCTTGCATGTTTTGGAAGGCTCTGTGAATGCTGAAAGGTATATGAAGGTTTTAGAGCAACATATGCTTCCCTCCAAACAACGTCTATTTCAGAGAAGGCCTTGTTTATTTCAGCAGGACAATGCAAAACCACATACTGCAGCTATAACAACAGCATGGCTTCGTCGTAGAAGAGTCCGGGTGCTAACCTGGCCTGCCTGCAGTCCAGATCTTTCACCTATAGAGAACATTTGGCGCATCATTAAATGAAAAATAAGTCAAAGACGACCACAAACTCTTCAGCAGCTGGAAATCTATATAAGGCAAGAATGGGACCAAATTCCTCCAGCAACTCATAGCCTCAATGCCCAGATGTCTTCAAACTGTTTTGAAAAGAAAAGGAGATGCTACACCATGGTAAACATGCCCCGTCCCAACTATTTTGAGACCTGTAGCAGAAATCAAAATTGAAATGAGCTCATTTTGTGCATAAAATTGTAAGCTTTCTCAGTTTAAACATTTGCTATGTTATCTATGTTCTATTGTGAATAAAATATTGGCTCATGTGATTTGAATGTCTTTTAGTTTTCATTTTATTAAAATTTAAAAAACGTCCCAACTTTTCCGGAATTCGGGTTGTAATAAAACCATTTTTTACACATTTTTATTTTTTATAGGTTTAAGCAGAGAAGACCCTGATGGCCCTCCACTGGTTTAGACTAGTCTTGAAAGTTAGCTATTTTATTTATTTTCTTTAAAACTGGTCATCATTTTTAAAATCCAATAATAAGACTGACTAGCGCTTGGCTAACTGCTAGCTGGTCTGACTAGGGATCTTTTCTTAATATGTGTTCTTAAGTGATCTTGTGTCTGTGTGTTCTCGCTGTACGTCATCATTAACCGTCGAAGTTCAACACTTAAGAACACAAGAACAGTGAACACATGAAAGTGTCCGGATGTGTTCTTGATATCCAGGATGCAGCGAATGAGTGAGTGTATATCAGCACCGTTTGTTGTTCTGATAAAACGTTTGGACCCAGAAGCGCTTTGACGACGGCTCGTGAAAGTAAACACTGTCATTTTGTATTCCTTTATTTTAATAAAGCAATAAAGACCTGGAAAAAAAGCCTAATCATTTTCACAAATACACCCAACTAACAATTATTGGTTCCCAGAACGTTAGTTTGTTAAGGTTTGTTTGGTTAGACAAAGTTTTCTTAATGGAATTAGAACGATAGTTTGTGGTTCGTATAACGTTATTATGTTATCATGTTAGTAGTGTTATTAGTGTTCCTGTAGCTCAAATGGTAGAGCATTGCATTAATAAGTGCAAGGTTGGGGGTTCGAATCCCAGGGAACACATATTAGGAAAAAACTGTTAGCCTGAATGCAAATGTAAGTTGCTTAGGATAAAAGCGTCTGCTAAATTTAATTACATTTACTCTGATATGATTAAATCTGTCCATTATGGGGTACACATATTTTACATTTCTTCAGCACTAAATAAAAATGACTTCAATACAATGCATGTTTTTATAAAATATGACATTTATTCACAAAGATGCGTTCTGTGTTCTCGCGTCCTTCTGAGTCCGTTCTTTACGATCTTTGAACTGAGAAACAGTCTGAACAAAGTCTAGCACAGAAAGATGAGCTCGTCACTGCGCTCGGTTACATCTACATCATTTTAAACTGCGTCACAACAACTCTCTCAAATATCCGTTAAAGTGTGAAGTTTAACACGAGAGCCACATTCTACAATAATACATGATATTAGAATGTGATATCTGAAGTCAAGGATTTTAAGTCTTCCGAATGCGTGTTTACTCGAGTCTCGCTCATTACCGTCCCTGTGCTACTGTGAACTGGATCCAGAGCTTCTCCTCTCGATGAGAATCAGAGCTAATTCAAATCTTATTCATTAAACCCGTGTTCTTCAAATATTTAATTAAAGCTGCTCTGTTATTACTTCTCTTTTCTTGGTTTAACAGGTGTCTCAAATTAATTTCACGGTCCTCTTTCCTCTGAACCTCTTCTAATAGCTTTCCTCTATCATCTTTAAACTTTTCACAATACATGATAACTGTCACGATCATTAGTTGGAGTGCCCATGATCTTCAGTAAAGGGCACTCCACTCAGGACTCAGGACTCATTCAGAACTCCATTTCCCATCCTGCCTCATTCCTGGTACTGATTGCACACACACACCTGCGTCTGCACTCACACCTGCACCTCATTTCAGCTAATACACACATACACATAGAAGCAGCACACTCACTCCACCAGATTGCAAAGTCTTGTTTAGCCTGTCTAACATTTCAGAGCGTTTTCTCCTGTGTTTTGTTCTTCCTGTGTCTGACCTTGGATTGTTTATTTTGACTCGGATTCTCTGCTGCCTGCCTTGATCTCTGTTTGTTCATGTTTTCGATTCTGGTTACCCCTGACATACCTGACGCCATTCCTGATTTCTGCCTGTCCGACCATTCTATAAATAAATTCAGCATTTGGATCCGAACGTCTCTGACTCTCTTCATAACAGAAGACTTTGCCACACCAGGATCCAGCAGCCCAGTATCCCCTTGTCACCAAGGTATCAGTTCCGGTTCCATATCAGCCTCTTACCAATCCAGCCTACCTATGGATCCAGTCAACCAGCTGTTAAATCTACGACAAGGAGATCAATCGATTGAGGAGTATGTTCAGCAGTTCTGTGAGCTAGTATATCGGGTTCCTCTAAATGATGAAGCTTTGTTTAAGGACTTATTTCATTTTGGACTCAGTGAGTCAATTAAATCATGGTTACCTGGAGGGGAATTTAATGGCCGTCTAAGGGATATCATAGAATATGCTCTTTTGTTGTGTGGCTCTTCATGACAGCATTGAAGCCCCAAAGTCTCTCCACAAAATGGCTGCCAGCCCGGAGACTGTTCACAAAATGGCCGCCAGCCTAGCACCACTGCACAAGATGGCCACCAGCCCAGCGCCACTGCACAAGATGGCAGCCGCAGTTGATTTTCCAGAGTCAAGTCAAGTCCCCGTCGACCTTCCAGAGTCAAGTCAGGTCCCCGTCGATCTTCCAGTGTCAAGTCAGGTCCCCGTCGACTTTCCAGAGTCAAGTCAGGTCACCATTGACCAGGTCCCTGTTGATTTCCCAGAGTCTAATCAGGTCACCTTTGACCATCCAGAGTTAGGTCAACACCCAACAGTCAAGTAAAACAACAGTTAAACTTCATGAGTCAAATCAGTTCCCTATTGACTTCCCAGAGTCAAGTCAGATCCCTGTTGATTTCCCAGAGTCTAGTCAGGTCACCGTTGATCAGGTCCCTGTTCTTTCCCCAGAGCCTAGTCAGGTCACCGTTGATCAGGTCCCTGTTCTTTTCCCAGAGACTAGTCAGGTCACCGTTGATCAGGTCCCTGTTGATTTCCCAGAGTCTAGTCAGGTCACCGTTGATCAGGTCCCTGCTGATTTCCCCGAGTCAAGTCAGGTCCCCGTTGATCAGGTCCCTGCTGATTTCCCAGAGCCTAGTTAGGTCACCGTTGATCAGGTCCCTGTTGATTTCCCAGAGTCTAGTCAGGTCACCGTTGATCAGGTCCCTGTTCTTTTCCCAGAGCCTAGTCAGGTCAACGTTGATCAGGTCCCTGTTGATTTCCCAGAGCCTAGTCAGGTCACCGTTGATCAGGTCCCTGTTGATTTCCCAGAGTCTAGTCAGGTCACCGTTGATCAGGTCCCTGTTGATTTCCCAGAGTCTAGTCAGGTCACCGTTGATCAGGTCCCTGCTGATTTCCCCGAGTCAAGTCAGGTCCCCGTTGATCAGGTCCCTGCTGATTTCCCAGAGCCTAGTCAGGTCACCGTTGATCAGGTCCCTGTTGATTTCCCAGAGCCTAGTCAGGTCACCGTTGATCAGGTCCCTGTTCTTTTCCCAGAGTCTAGTCAGGTCACCGTTGATCAGGTCCCTGTTCTTTTCCCAGAGTCTAGTCAGGTCACCGTTGATCAGGTCCCTGTTCTTTCCCCAGAGCCTAGTCAGGTCACCGTTGATCAGGTCCCTGTTCTTTCCCCAGAGCCTAGTCAGGTCACCGTTGATCAGGTCCCTGTTCTTTTCCCAGAGACTAGTCAGGTCACCGTTGATCAGGTCCCTGTTCTTTTCCCAGAGTCTAGTCAGGTCACCGTTGATCAGGTCCCTGTTCTTTCCCCAGAGCCTAGTCAGGTCACCGTTGATCAGGTCCCTGTTCTTTTCCCAGAGACTAGTCAGGTCACCGTTGATCAGGTCCCTGTTGATTTCCCAGAGCCTAGTCAGGTCACCGTTGATCAGGTCCCTGTTGATTTCCCAGAGTCTAGTCAGGTCACCGTTGATCAGGTCCCTGCTGATTTCCCAGAGTCAAGTCAGGTCCCCGTTGATCAGGTCCCTGCTGATTTCCCAGAGCCTAGTCAGGTCACCGTTGATCAGGTCCCTGTTGATTTCCCAGAGCCTAGTCAGGTCACCGTTGATCAGGTCCCTGTTCTTTTCCCAGAGTCAAGTCAGGTCACCGTTGATCAGGTCCCGGTTCTTTTCCCAGAGTCTAGTCAGGTCACCGTTGATCCGGTCCCTGTTCTTTTCCCAGAGCCTAGTCAGGTCACCGTTGATCAGGTCCCTGCTGATTTCCCAGAGCCTAGTCAGGTCACCGTTGATCAGGTCCCTGCTGATTTCCCAGAGCCTAGTCAGGTCACCGTTGATCAGGTCCCTGTTCTTTTCCCAGAGTCTAGTCAGGTCACCGTTGATCAGGTCCCTGTTCTTTTCCCAGAGTCTAGTCAGGTCACCGTTGATCAGGTCCCTGTTCTTTTCCCAGAGTCTAGTCAGGTCACCGTTGATCAGGTCCCTGCTGATTTCCCAGAGTCTAGTCAGATCACCGTTGATCAGGTCCCTGTTGTTTTCCCAGAGTCTAGTCAGGTCACCGTTGATCAGGTCCCTGTTCTTTTCCCAGAGTCTAGTCAGGTCACCGTTGATCAGGTCCCGGTTCTTTTCCCAGAGTCTAGTCAGGTTACCGTTGATCAGGTCCCGGTTCTTTCCCAGAGTCTAGTCAGGTCACCGTTGATCAGGTCCCGGTTCTTTTCCCAGAGTCTAGTCAGGTCACCGTTGATCAGGTCCCGGTTCTTTTCCCAGAGTCTAGTCAGGTCACCGTTGATCAGGTCCCTGTTCTTTTCCCAGAGCCTAGTCAGGTCACCGTTGATCAGGTCCCTGCTGATTTCCCAGAGCCTAGTCAGGTCACCGTTGATCAGGTCCCTGTTCTTTTCCCAGAGTCTAGTCAGGTCACCGTTGATCAGGTCCCTGTTCTTTTCCCAGAGTCTAGTCAGGTCACCGTTGATCAGGTCCCTGCTGATTTCCCAGAGTCTAGTCAGATCACCGTTGATCAGGTCCCTGTTCTTTTCCCAGAGTCTAGTCAGGTCACCGTTGATCAGGTCCCTGCTGATTTCCCAGAGTCTAGTCAGATCACCGTTGATCAGGTCCCTGTTGTTTTCCCAGAGTCTAGTCAGGTCACCGTTGATCAGGTCCCGGTTCTTTTCCCAGAGTCTAGTCAGGTCACCGTTGATCAGGTCCCGGTTCTTTCCCAGAGTCTAGTCAGGTCACCGTTGATCAGGTCCCGGTTCTTTTCCCAGAGTCTAGTCAGGTCACCGTTGATCAGGTCCCTGTTCTTTTCCCAGAGTCTAGTCAGGTCACCGTTGATCAGGTCCCTGTTCTTTTCCCAGAGCCTAGTCAGGTCACCGTTGATCAGGTCCCTGTTGATTTCCCAGAGTCTAGTCAGGTCACCGTTGATCAGGTCCCTGTTCTTTTCCCAGAGCCTAGTCAGGTCACCATTGATCAGGTCCCTGTTGATTTCCCAGAGTCTAGTCAGGTCACCGCTGACCGTCCAGAGTTAGGTCAAGTCAC
Organism: Carassius carassius; assembly: GCF_963082965.1. NCBI lineage: Eukaryota > Metazoa > Chordata > Actinopteri > Cypriniformes > Cyprinidae > Carassius > Carassius carassius. The sequence continues at coordinate 32,727,658 of NC_081775.1, read as the reverse complement.
CACTGACCGTCCAGAGTCAGGTCAAGTCACCTCTAACACCCAAGAGTCAAGTAAAACAATAGTTAAACTTCATGAGTCAAGTCAAGTCACCAATGATCTTCATGAGCCAAGTCAGGTCATCAACGATCTTCATGAGCCAAGTCAAGTCACCGTTGATCTTTATGAGCAAAGTCAAGTCAACGTTGAGCTTCATGAGCAAAGTCAAGTCACCGTTGAGCTTCATGAGCAAAGTCAAGTCACCGTTGAGCTTCATGAGCAAAGTCAAGTCACCGTTGAGCTTCATGACCAAAGTCAAGTCACCGTTGAGCTTCATGACCAAAGTCAAGTCACCGTTGAGCTTCATGACCAAAGTCAAGTCACCGTTGAGCTTCATGACCAAAGTCAAGTCACCGTTGAGCTTCATGACCAAAGTCAAGTCACAGTTTGGCCCAATCCCAATTCTACCCCTTAGCCCTTCCCCTTTCCCCATATAGCCCTTTGAACTAAGATTTTTCGAGACCACACTTCAAACGAAGGGGTATGAATTATCTCGGCAACATGGCTGATACAGCGAATAAAAAGACACAAATGTAAGCTTTTTTGGCATAAATAAAGATTTTAACGAAAAGTAATCATATGTCAGCCATCCAGCTCGTCGGGAGCAGCTGGGGGTAGGTGTTTTGCTCAAGGACACCTCGACACTTGGTCAGGTGGAGCTGGGGATTGAACCACCAACCTTTCGGTTTGTAGACAACCTACATGAACCACTGAGCCACTGCCGCCCCACAATTCATATTAACGGTCATGTTACTCAAAGACATGTTAGCAAAAAATTTCTAATATTTGTTAACGTCATATCATTACAGACTGCATGATATTACCACAGCATATGTCTGATCAGGGCGATAGCGTCCGTAGACATTGATGGGGGCTAATCCCCCCAATAATTAGAAATTGCTAAACCATTTTCTCAAATATTGCCTATTCGAGATAGAAACAGAGAGAGAGAAATGGAAGTTGCGTGTATTCGCGTCTGTGCGTTTATCTTTTTAGAGTGAGTTTACTTAAAAACAGCGATTGTATCCTCTCGTCGCTGGAAAATATTTAAACTGTATTTAATAAAATTTGTGGGGCAGTGTTGACAAGTTTATTTTCTCCTGGATGTGTGAGCTGCGTGATTTCTGATGTGTGTGTGTGTGTCAATAAGCAGCTCATTAATACAGAACGATAATTAAAGGCTCCAATGCACACCAGCACACCAGTATATGTGTGTATTGAATGAGCTAGACGACGTATGATGACGTGTGATGTCATGGTAGTGGTGTCCCAATCCTTAGGGGAATATTTTCTCCCCTAGCCCTTGACACTCTGTTTCAAGGGACAAGGGGAAGGGGTATAAAATAGAATTGGGATTGGGCCTTTATCTTCACGAACTAATAATAATAATAATAATAATATTGCATTTTATTTAAGGCGCCTTTCAAACCACTCAAGGTCACCGTACAAGTAACAACAGTAACAATATTAAAACAGAAAATAACAGCAAATAACAATGTCAATAAGAAAGAATAAAAATACTGGACTTGAGTGCACAAAGTAATCATAGAAGATAAGCAGTTCTGAATAAATGAGTTTTAAGTTTGACTTTAAATTGAGCTAAAGAGTCTGAATTACGGATGTTGACTGGGAGAGAATTCCAAAGACGAGAAGAAAGACTAAAAGACTAAAGGCCCTATGGCCCATGGTGGTTAGGCGAGCTGAGGGTGTATGTAGGAGACCCAGTGAAGGGGAATCGGAGAGTTCAAGAAGGGGTGTAGGGATGTAAGAGGTCTGAAAGGTAAGGTGGAGCAAGGTTATGAAGAGATTTGTATGTGAGGAGGAGAATTTTAAATTCAATCCGAAAGTTGATAGGAAGCCAATGTAGCTGTTGAAGTGATGGGGTGATGTGTTCAATTGGTGAAGTCCGGGTTATGATACGAGCTGCAGAATTCTGAATCAGCTGGAGTTTATGAAGAGATTTGTGTGGTAGACCAGATAATAGAGAGTTACAATAATCGATGCGGGAGGTAACAAGTGAATGAACAAGGATAGAGGAACTATGCGGAGTGAGAAATGGACGGAGGCGAGCAATATTGCGGAGATGAAAATAACAAGACCTGGTTATGTTATTAATGTGAGCATCAAATGATAGGGTACTGTCAAAGATGACCCCCAAGTTACTAGCTTGGCGGGAGGGAGAAATGGGAGAACCATCAAATGGATAATGTAAAACTGCATGACTTAGAGAGAGTAGAATTAGTACCAATGAGGAATACTTCAGTCTTACTGGCATTAAGTTTGAGGAAATTGGCAGAACAACAAACATTTATTTCATGAAGGCAGTTGGTAAGGCAGGAGGGAGGGAGAATGGAATCAGGCTTTGTAGAAATGTAAAGCTGAGTATCATCGGCGTAACAGTGAAATTTAATACCGAATTTTGAAAAGATATTGCCGAGTGGGAGAAGGTAAATTAGGAACAATAGGGGGCCTAGGACAGAGCCTTGGGGGACACCACAGCTAACAGGAGAAGGTTGGGAATTAAATTTCTTTAGTTGTACAAACTGTGCGGTTTGAAAGGTATGAAGTGAACCAGGCATAAGGAATACCAGTGATACCAATGCCAGATAGTCGATGCAAGAGAATACTGTGTGAAATTGTGTCAAAAGCTGCACTCAAGTCAAGTAGAACAAGAATAGATAACAACCCGCTATCAGCAGCCATTAACAGGTAATTCGTTACTCTCACTAGTGCAGTTTCAGTGCTATGCTTAGGACGAACCCTGACTGAAAACACTCATACAAGTTATTATTACTAAGATGAGCATGGACCTGTGCTGCCACTGCTTTTTCAAGAATTTTTGAAATAAATGGAAGATTTGAGATAGGACGGTAATTATCTAAATTGTTTGTCAACTAAGTCAAGTCACAGCTGATCTTTATGAAACCAGTCAAATCACCACGGATCTACCAGAGCCTCGTCACGTCTCAGCCGAACTCCCAGTGCCTTGTCACATCTCAGCCTAACTTCCAGAGCTCTCGTCCTATCCTGTCACGACCATGAAGGCCGTCTATGAGCTCTCATTTGTTCCGGTCATGGCTATGGAGGCCATCCACCAACTCTCTGTCTGTCCTGTCATGGCCACGGAGGTCCTCCATGAGACCAGTTTAGACCTGTTTATGTTCTCCGTTTCAGTTCCACCTGACCAGACTTTCTCTCCTGTGCCATCGAATCCACTGTGGTGGTCCTCTGCTCCGCCCTGGTGGGCTTCTGTCCCGTCTTCTTGGCTGTGGTGGTCCTCTGCTCCGCCCTGATCTCATTCAAATCAAATCTCATTCTGCATTCCCCATTGTAAAGAAGACACAGCCCCCCCCCACTCGGGGTGCCCTCTCTCACGCTGAGCCCTTGGAATTGTCCTAATCTTCCCTCCCCTTACAGCGGTCCTGGTTGAAGGTTCCCTTCTCGAACTGTGTAACACATTTTCACTGCACAAATGTACACATCTCTTGTCATGAGACACATTACTAAAACATGTTTTTTTTACAGAAACTGTAGTTTTCCACCAAAATAAAAGATCAACTGGTTTCAGTTGTTGAGCCAAAGGTAAGCATAAATGTGCTTTTATTCGTCGTTTTATCTAATGTTAAATTTCACTTCAGATTAATATTTCTAATTATTTATTTGGATTAGAAAGATTATATATTTTCAAATTCCTCTTTTTGTAATTGTACATATCCCTGTTGGTTTATTTTAGGTGGTTCAATTTACAGTCTGAGGTAAAATTAAGATGACCCTTTTTAATTTAGTTATTAACCCTTGTGGGTTGTTGGGGACGTTTTCGTCCACTAGGGGGTAAAGTTGAGTCTTATTTTGGCCACAACTTTCTCTGTGTTTGAGCTAATGGAATGATTTTTGGTGACAAATCTTATTTTGACCCATATTTTGGGAAAATGCTTTGAAATTTTTCAAAAACTCAATGGTACACTGTGGGCAAATTCACTACCCTTTCGGGATGTTCGTGGATGAAAACATCCACTAAATTAAACTGCTGTAAAAATGTATCAGATAAATATTTTTTTCAATTTTTTTTGCATAAATCTATTAATCAGTCCTGATCAAAACTACCAAATTTTAAAAAAAATTCCAAGATTTTAACTTTTTAATTACCAAATTCATAAATGATGTCACTGATTTGGGGAAAAAAAACACACAAAATTACATATTTTCAATATAAAAAGTGATTGTGGACTGGATTTTTTTTTACCTTTTATCACAGTCTTGGGCATGTCAAAGATTAGTAACAAGATTGGCTTTGATGCATTGTTAGTTTTTGTGCAGCATTAGATTTAAATTTTTTCTCCCTAATTAGCTGTTGGTGGCTGTTTTTGCCCCATTGACTTCCATTATAACGACATTTTTTGATTGCAAAGCCATGACACCATATAATCATGCATTCTTGATTGTTTGTGGTTTTCACTTTTGGGAAGAGGTAAAAAAATGTATTTTTACAGTTGATCACTAGGTGGGACCATTAACCCTTTAAATAGGCCTGTGCAAAAAAAGGCTTAGTTTCTGGCTTGTATATGGAGTTATATGGAGTATAACAGCAAATTATAGTGTTTGTGTGTGTGTGAGATTCTTGATTGTTGGTGGTTTTTCCTGTTGGGAAGAGGTAACATTTGTTATTTTTTACAGTTGATCACTAGGTGGGACCATTAGCCCTTTAGATAGGCCTGTGCAAAAAAAGGCATAGTTTCTGACTTGTATGGGGTTATATGGAGTATAATAGCAAATTATAGTGTGTGTGTATGTGTGATAGAGAGAGAGAGAGACCTTTGTGCACTTACCTTGATGTACAGTATTTGAAAAAATCAAAATATGCACCTCATGCTCTCAGAACTACATGGAATAAACAATAAAAAAAAGTGCGTTTATGCACCTGCTGCCTTTTGATGGTGAAAAGTACATATGGCCTATAAGTGAAATGCTCCTCTTTTCTTGATGGTAAAGCCAGTTTAAAACCTTAAAATCCTGTAAAAAAATATACTTTGCATCAAATTTATGAACAATGTATTATGAACCAAAATGCAATACCAACTTCAAATAAGCTGCAGCTCGCTGGAGGGGTCATGCTACATAGTCATTTCTATAAACTTTCTCGTGTTGCTTGCTGCTTTTCTCACCATTAAATATCCAGCACGATGGCATGCAATGGTTTAAATCCACGTACTTTGCTTTTGTTTAGTCTATTCGCTTAAGTCTGTCATATAATGTGCACATGTAAATGTGACTTTATAGCTTTAAGGGCATTCTGTTACGTACGCACGCGGGGCGTTGCCCTAGGGGACGGAGCGTTGCGTGAGTCTTTAGTTTTGAGAGCACTTGTCTGTATGCTACCTGCTGCACGATTGTAACAATACAGAGTATTCATTGAACCTGAGACTTGTGTGGACATTTGAATCATTTACATGGTGTCAGAAGCGTTTGACGGACACATCGCTTCTCTGAAAAGATGGCCAAGTTTAATCCTCCGGAAAGTTTCGCTTTTGATCGTCCAAATGAATGGGCTGACTGGAAGCAACGTTTCCTGCGATTTCGGCTGGCCACTAAACTGAGTAAAGAGGATGGCGAAGTACAGGTCAGTTCGCTGATTTATGCTATGGGGCCTGAGGCTGAAAACATTTTCAAGTCTTTCACATTTGAGACGGCGGGGGATGAGAAGAAGATCGACGTTGTGTTGGGAAAATACGACGCATACTTCTATCCTAAACGCAACGTGATTCACGAGCGCGCCTGTTTTCACCAGAGATCGCAGCGGCCCGGTGAGAAAGCGGAAATGTTTATCAGAGCCCTTTATGAGTATGAACACTGTGACTTTGGTGTAAATAGAGACGAACACATCCGCGACCGCATTGTTGTAGGCATTTTGGACAAGGATTTGTCACGTAAATTGCAGCTAATGGCTGATCTTACACTTGCCCAAACAATTACAACTGTCCGCCAGTCTGAGGAGGTTGCACTCCAAGTTCACCTGCAGGGGGAGTCACATGCAGCAGTACAGGAAATCCGCGGGAGAGGATTAGGCAGAGGAAAGCCCAAGTGGAAACCTAAAAAGAGAGAAAATGACCAAGGAGACGCAAACTGTGGAAAATGTGGAAAATTGAAACACAGAGATCCGGAAAGGTGCCCAGCCAAGAACTCCACATGCAACAAGTGTAAGAAGGTGGGTCACTGGGAAAAAAAATGTTATAGTAAATCAGTCAGAGAAGTGACAGAGACTGTTTCACAGACACCATATTTCCTGGGTGCAGTCACAAATGAAAACGGAAGTGATGAACGATGGACAATACAGTTTACAATTGGAACAACACCGGTCAAATTCAAAATTGACACGGGTGCAGATGTAAACATTATGGGAGCAGAGGTGTTCAACAAACTAGTTCCCGACAAGAAACTGGAGTCATCTAATATCACACTGTACAGTCCAGGTGGTCAGCTGGACTGTCTAGGAAAGTTCCAAGCCAGCACAGAATATAAAGGAAAGCCATACTGTTTTCCAGTATACGTCATCAGTGGCCGCAACGCAAACAATCTGCTAGGCAGAGCCACCGCAATGACCATGGGGCTTGTGAAACGTGTCGAGGAAGTCCACACAGCGTTCGGTGAGCACGGGACACTCAAAACTGAACCTGTTAAAATCCTGTTAAGAGATAATGCTGAGCCATACACAGTGCACACTGCTCGTCGTGTCCCGTTGCCTCTACTGCAAAAAGTAAAAGAGGAATTAAAACGCATGGAGGAAAATGAGGTGATTGAGCCTGTGACTGAGCCTACTGACTGGTGTGCGCCTATGGTGCCAGTTCCAAGGAAAAATGGGAAGGTGCGCATCTGTGTTGATTTGAAGAGGTTAAACGAGGCTGTAAGGAGAGAGAGGTATGTCCTTCCAACTGCTGAGGAAATTACTGCTAAACTCAGTGGCGCAACCATGTTCACTTCACTGGATGCCGCCTCCGGGTTTTGGCAGATACCTCTGCACCCTGAAAGCACCAAGTTAACCACCTTCATAACCCCTTTTGGGAGATATGCGTTTAAAAGACTCCCATTCGGAATCACAAGTGCTCCGGAAATCTTTCAACGCAAAATGACTGAGACCCTTAATGGTCTGGTAGGCGTGGCTATCTTTATGGATGATGTCCTTGTGTATGGAGATACTCCAGAGCTGCACGACCAACGTCTCAGCAAGGTGCTGGAAAGGATCGAGACAGCCGGCCTGAAGCTTAAAAAAGAGAAATGTAAGTTTAGGCAGAACCAGCTTCACTTCTTGGGTCATGTCATTGACAAATCAGGTGTGAGGCCCGACCCTGAAAAAGTCAAAGCAATCCGCGAGCTCCCACCACCACAGAACGTGCCAGACCTAAAGCGTATTTTGGGCATGTTTAACTACTTGGGGAGATATATTCCAAATTTGTCTACAGTGTGTCAGCCACTTTATGAACTGTTTAAGTCCAAGTCAGTATGGACTTGGGACCATCCTCAGCAGGAGGCATTCCAGCGGATTAAAGACATCCTGTCCACTTCTCCAGTCCTGAAGTTCTATGATTTGAACCGGCCTACTGCTGTCTCAGCTGACGCCAGCAGTTATGGCATAGGCGGAGTCCTGTTGCAGTTACATGAAGAGGAATGGAAACCTGTGGCATACTGTTCACGTCGCCTGTCTGATGCCGAGACCAGATATGCACAGATTGAGAAGGAGTGTTTGGCGAGTGTCTGGGCCTGTGAGAAATTTGAAAAGAATCTGTTTGGCTTTGAGAGCTTCAAATTGGTCACCGACCACAAACCCCTGGTGCCACTCATGAATCAGAAAGACCTGGACAACGTACCAATATGGTACTACTCATGAGACTTATGAGATTTAAACCGATAGCCGAATATGCACCGGGGAAGACCTTAACAGTGGCCGACGCACTCTCACGGAGTCCACTACAGTGCCTGGAAACGGAGACTGCCATTGTAGACGCCCTGCCTGCAACCCCACATAAGTTTGAGGCCATAAAGACAGCTACAGCAGCCGACTGTAACCTTCAGCTAGTGTTGCAGTACATAAAGGCAGGGTGGCCAGATTACATAGGCCACGTCCCGGCAGCAATCAGAGAGTATTTTCCCATGAAAGCTGAATTATCTGAATGCAATGGGATCGTCATCAGAGGCAGCCGTATGGTGATTCCGGATGAGCTGAGAGAAGAGATCCTGAACCGAATACATGACGGACACCAAGGTTTGACAAAGTGTAGAGAGCGAGCCCATGCGTCCGTATGGTGGCCCAGCATATCAACAGCAATCCAACAAAAAGTCCAGTCCTGTCAGGTATGCCGAGAGATGAAACCTAGCCAGCGGAAAGAACCTCTCATCTCTACCCCCCTTCCTGACCGGCCTTGGAAGAGACTTGCTATGGACCTGTGTGATCATAACAAACACACCTACCTTGTCGTGTTATTTTTCCCGGTTCCTGGAAATACTTCACCTGCCGACAACCACTGCCTCGCAGGTAATCTTGAAGTTGAAGACAGTGTTTGCAAGATTTGGCTGTCCAGACGAGGTTGTGTCTGACAATGGGCCTCAGTTTTCATGTCTGGAATTTAAAGACTTTGCAAGAGAGTTTGACTTTATACACATCACTTCTAGTCCACACAACCCTCAAGGGAATGGACATGCAGAGAGAGGGGTTCAGACCGCTAAAAGAATCTTGATGCAGAAAGACCCTCTGCTTGCTCTTATGTGCTTTCGGTCAACGCCTTGCACCACCACAGGCGTGAGCCCGGCAGAGCTACTCATGGGCCGGAAGATAAAGACAACCCTTCCAACACTGGAGGCAAATCTACAGCCCCGATGGCCTGATCTGGAAACGGTCAGGACTAAGGATGCATGGGAAAAGGGGAAACAAGCATTCTACTTTAATCAGCGCCATGGAGCTAGGCCCTTGCCTTCTTTAAAGCCAGGTGATCCCGTCCTCATGAAGCTGGACCATCAGAAAGCCTGGAGAACACCTGCCGTTGTCACGGGAGACAGCACCACACCACGCTCCTTTGTTATTGAAACACCTCAGGGAGCAACTTTAAGATGCAACCGGCGTCACTGGCAGCATGTTCCTCCGGTAGCTGGAGACACTCACCCTCTAGCTCCAGATGGACTAAAGCAAGGCGCTGCCATACAGCAGCCTGACTCCGCAGTCTTCGCTGACACTGCATCACCAACACCCAGTGTCAAACTGCCAGAGACTCAGACTGGATTGTTCCATACCCGGTCTGGTAGACTGAGTAAACCTGTTGAAAGGTGGAATCTGTGAAGGTGTGGCTATTTTATTCATCTTTGGAGCCATACACTGTGGGGAGGGGAAAAGACGACTAAAAGGAAATGTTGTTGATTTTGTGGACTGAAAAGTTTATTTACACTGCAAAGAGAGCTTACGTTCTAAGGCTTGTTTATACATTGCACAGATTAATGTTTGATGCCTACTAATACTAGTGCCTTACTGTTCAATCAAGTGTAGTACCGTTCAAATGTTCAGTTATAGGAACAGTCAGGATATCTTTGGTATCTTGTGTATCCTCAGAGAAAGAAACAAAACTTAAAAGGGGAGATGTCATATAATGTGCACATGTAAATGTGACTTTATAGCTTTAAGGGCATTCTGTTACGTACGCACGCGGGGGCGTTGCCCTAGGGGACGGAGCGTTGCGTGAGTCTTTAGTTTTGAGAGCACTTGTCTGTATGCTACCTGCTGCACGATTGTAACAATACAGAGTATTCATTGAACCTGAGACTTGTGTGGACATTTGAATCATTTACAAAGTCTGACGTCACGTAGCAGCGCTTCCGTGTCCAAACGCTCTATCAGTTACCACGAGAAAACAACAAAAGGTGCTAATATAAACTGTGATAGAATACTAGTGAAAAAGTTATAACATTAACCTTTAACTCCATACTGAAGTACCAGATAGCCAGACAATGAAAATATAAATATAAAAAAAATATCTTAAAATTATTTGTGTTTGGGACGCTGTGAGCACGGAGACTGTAGTGTATATCGTAAGTTTGAAAGCGTTTAACTTAAATATCAATATGAATAATCAGTGCTCATAAACGGCTGCTGAGGTCATATTCTCAAGTGAAGCGAGTTGAGGCCTGGACCCGGAAACAGCGCTTCTTACATCACTTAACAACCGAATACTTTCACCACCATTAAAAGGCAGCAGGTGCATTGTGACGAGTGGGGCGGGGCCGAGGGACATGGGAGCGAGGCCGGTGGAGTGATTGGAGATGAGCTACACCTGTTCGACCCACCGGTCTCGAGGCCCATGGAGGAGATGGAAGGATATAAAACTGGAGAGACGACAGTGAAGGACGAGAGAGGACCAGGCCTGGGCTTTTAGTTGTGTTTTGGTTTTTATTTGCGCGCACCAGTCGTCCGTGAGGGGCTGGTGCGCTGTTTTGTGTTTATTTTGCTTTATTAAAATGTTGTTTGATTATCCGCCGGTTCCCGACTCCTTCTTCCCGATGATAGGAAGTCTTTTATCATTACATGCATAAATACACTTTTGTTTACTCCATGTAGTTCTAAGAGCTGAGGTGTACATTGTGATTTTCTGAAATACGTTAAGGTAAGTGCGCAAAGGTCTCTCTCACACACACTCTCTCTCTCTTTCTCACACACACACACACACACATACACACTCAATATAATATGCTGTTATACTCCATATAGCTTCATATACAAGTCAGAAACTAAGCTTTTTTTGCACAGGCCTATCTAAATGGTTAATGGTCCCACCTAGTGATCAACTGTAAAAATAACAAATGTTACCTCTTCCCAACAGGGAAAACCACCAACAATCAAGAATGCATGATTACATGGTGTCATGGCTTTGCAATCAAAAAATGTCGTTATAATGGAAGTCAATGGGGCAAAAACTGCCACCAACAACTAATTAGGGAGAAAAAAAATTAAATCCAATGTTGCACAAAAACTAAAAATGCATCAAAGCCAATGTTGCTACTAAACTTCGACATGCCCAAGACTGTTATAAAAAGTAAAAAAAAAATCCAGCCACAATTACTTTTATATTGAAAATAAGTCATTTTGTGTGTTTTTTTCCCCCAAATCAGTGACATCATTTATGAACTTGGCAATTAAAGAGTTAAAATCTTGGATTTTTTAAAAAACATTTGGTAGTTTTGATGAGGACTGAGGTTGATTAACAGATTTATGCAAAAAAAATTTACAAAAAATATGAATCTGATACATTTTTACAGCAGTTTCATTGAGTGGATGTTTTCATCCCGAACAACTCCAAAGGGTAGTGAATTTGAACAATCCACAAGGGTTAAAATTGGTCACTAAAACAGGTAACCATAATTATTCTTGATCAAATAAAAGTAACGGTTTTGTTATCTTGTGTATATTTTTTTCTACTTTTCAGGACGGGAACAGCAACAAAAAAAGTTAAACTTCTGATTCATAATCTACACACTGTACTGGTAACGTTAACACTACTGACACCTAGTGGTCAGATTTAGTAACGTTACTGGCAAATACAAATACATTCTGTCACTAACAATAATTTATCAAAACTTTATCTTGTGTGAAGTGTTCGTTCTTGTATTAAAACAGCCTTTGTGGTGTATCATGGATGCGTCCGCAATCCTGTGAAGTTAGGCACTTTAAACTTTAAAATAATTTTTAAAATCACGTTTTGAAATGATTCACTAAAGACAAAAAATCAGTCTGGCAGAATTTTCTGATCATATCTTCACCACAGAGGTAAAAATGAGCATTGTGAAGCTATTTTAAGGCTTAAAATTATTGTGGGTTGGAGTATAATGAACATAATATGATTGTTTTATTTATTCATTTAGTCTTTTTTAAATGATCCCCATTTTTTAAATAATACATGTGTTTAATAATACAGCACAATATAGGGCTAAGTTGCACCAGGTCAGGAAAAAACACATAAGTTGCATCGGTGTATAAGAAACATTTTACTATTAATTTCAGAAATAATTTAAATACTGATAAATAAAACAAATGTAAAGAAACTTAAACACTATAAACACTGTAACGATTTTGTTTTCCCTCACTTCAAATCATTTAAATTTAATGCTATTCAAAACAGAACAAAAATAAAAATATTAAGGCCTATGTATAAAATAAACTAATTCTAGTGCCATTAGTTACAAGCAGTATATATTTTGTTAAATAAAGAAACCAAAGAAAAAATACACTTGCCATCTCAGTTTCTGTGAACCTCATCCTGAAATGTAGAAAGCACAGAGGTACAGACAATGCTACTGTGTACAGACAGACTTGAGAGAGTGAGAACTATATTTATAGAAACTTTAAGTGCCCACTTTTATGTTTACGTTGTGCTTAGGCTTTTTGACATTACATGCTTTATATAAGTTACTTTGGAATAATTCAGCACATCTCAGAAGAATCAAAAATATGACTTGAAAATATGGTATAAATTGTTTTGTGGACCCATTTGCTTTGGTCCTGAACCCCAGATCGAAAACCCTTGCATTGAAGTATATTGTGTTTTTTATTATTATTATTATTGTGCATGCAGATAATATTTAGGCACACAAACACTTGACTATTGCATGAATAAAGAATATATTTAATAATTTTATGCTAATTGCAGTTGAAATAAAAATGAAAAAGCTTAAAAAGTGAAGCTCCAACAGGTGAACATAATGTGTGGACCCAACTAAACTAAGTTGTTAGTTGTTAATTGTTATCCACTGTATAATTAGTGAAACTTATTTTATTTTATGTTTTTTTTGTGTTAACACAATGTTTCTTTAAGTTTATTTACAAGTAAAAAGATAAATTGCATGGAAATAAACATGAGATTTAATTGAATGCAGCCTAAGAGTGTTTATTTTGCCCAGAAATCTGAACTCAGTTTTAACCTCCTAGAGATGTCCTGTGGATATTGGACGTCCAAAACACGTCGAAAATACATGTCATAAAAACGTTCATTCTGGCTCTGCAGGGGACGTCGTGTCGACGTACTTTTGCTCAGTGGGATTGCTGCCAGTCAGTTGATTTTTAGCCTTGCATGTACCGTGTTGATCTAAATGCCAACTAGGATCTAATTGAACATACAATTGTGTCTTTATACATGGTGCCAGGTACGACGGTGAAACAACATCGTGTTATCAATGTTGATTAACTTTTCAAAATCAACACCTCATTCAGCGTTAATCCAAGGTTTGCAGAACGACCCTAATTCACCGTGATGAAGGTAAGACGGTGAAACAGCGTCGTGAATTCAACGTTGATCCAATTTGCAAAATCGAAAGGTAATTCAACGTTGATTCAACCCTGGTACCTGACGTTGAATCAACGTTGAAATGCCGGCTGGGTTATACATCATTGTGATTTGGGCACATACAATACTTTAAAAAGTATTTTAAGGTTGGATAAGTGCCGTGTTTGTTGGCAAAATGATGTTTTTTGTGGCACCCCAAGGTAACTACTGGCCCCTGCCTGGCCACTCCACTGAAGAATTCCTGGCTCCGTGCCGTCGCCCGACTCTCTCACCATTAGGCCACGAATAACCCATATCATATCATATCATATATCATATCATATACAGAACAATCTCTTTATTAAACCATGCTTTTTCTAGTGCCTGACTCCAAGCAAAGCTTCATTGTAATCTTCATCCCAACCCGTAAACATGTTCGACTTTCTGACTGACTTTACATCCATTTTAAACTGCGTCACAACCCGTTAAAGTGTGAAGAGTTTAACACTAGAGTGACATTCTACAATAATACATGATATCACAAGCTGAGAACTCAACTTACCGTCAACTCTGAGATCTGAAGACAAGCCATCTTGAAGGACATCTCAATTCATATTTGTGCATCCTCGTTTCCTTTCCTCGTGTCTTAGCTCCGCCCTTTCAGGATGCGAGGGAAGGACGCAAGGAAAAGACGTGAGGATGGAGGACTTGAATCAAGTGAAATGATTTATCCTCGCTCCCTTCAGCGTTACTTCAAAGTGTCATCAGCTGTGATTAAAGGGATCTGCCCTTATGTTGTTAAAGTTTGTTAATTAAGACATTCATAATAAATATTAATAAAGCAAGATGCCCTGTTTGAAATATATGACATGCATGGTTTATTTGAAGTGAAAAGGTAAAATATAAATAAAAATTGTTACAACAGATGTGAAGGGGGAGGAGAATTTATACGTGCGTCACGTTAAGTCGATAAAATACTTCCGCATAGGATACACCTGTGTATCCTCGCTCATCTCTCCTCATGAAGCCTCCTCCCTCCTCGATCCTCGTCTCCTCATGGTGCAATTAGAGAATTGAGATGTCCTTCAAGATGGCTGTGTTCGATCGGTTTCCGGGTCATAGGATGGAGGACGGAGGAGCGAGGAGACGAGTAGGGATATTGAGAAGCACCCCGGGTTTGAAGCGTTTATGGGGGTACAGGCTGCGCCATCTTGGAAAATCTTGGGAATCCTAACCCCGCCCACCTTCTGACGCAGCGCGCTTCACTCAGCTCGCTCTACAAATTCGGTTATATTTTAGGCAACGAAATATGTTATAAAACACCATACTAACTATTTTCGTTTTCATTAAAATAAATCTTAAACATTATAGCCACACAAATGTGGTTCAGGCAACGCATATTGATTATATTCAACTACACATAAAGTTTGCCTATTTATGAAAAAACAAAATATAAAACACAAACCTGCCTCTTTTCATTTTAAATATAATATAAAAATATTAAACATTTTATGGTCCAGGCAATATGTGCATTTGTACTAAACAACAGATTTTGCAGTAAACAACATTACAGATCATCTTCGTTGTATTAAAATTTAAAATGAAAAACTCAACCCAGTCTCTTTTTGTTAAATTTCAGTTTTATCAATATTAGCCATCAGGGGCGATTCTAGGGTCAGAGCTTTAGGGGTGCTGAGCACCCAAGGAGCCCCAATGCCTCCACCCACCCTCTTTTCACACGAAAACAAAAAATATGTCTATTGAAAAATAACTTTATAATTTTAACATTGATTCAACTAACTCTAAAATCCAGATTTTTTTTTCTTTTTTTTTGAGACCTTTTCAGAACAACAGCTTAATTGTGAGAGTTCACACAGACAGCCCCTGTAACAAACACAAAACCTTCTTCACTCAGCTGGTTTTCCTGACCGTTAACTCCATGTGCCTCCTTTTGTATCAACAGTCATCAGATTGGTTACATTAGATTCAACTTTATTGTCATTGAACAAAGTAACAGGTACTTGGACAACAAAATGTAATTCATCTTCTGTAAATTATTTACAAATGGCCATCTCTAACATATCTGGATGCACGCCTGTCTGAACTTTCATAAACCAATATGTCATCAATAAATAATAATAAAACAAGCTTCATATCAAGAGTCATTTTAAATGTCTTTATTATTATTATTATTGGGCTTAGAAACTTTTTTAAATGACAAATTCCTTTCACAAGAGAAGCTTGTGAGTTTGAAATAAATAAATAAAAAATAAAAGCAGGGGACCATTGCCTAGATAAGTAATTTGATACAACAGCAGCGGGTTAGCATTATCTGTTACTTTAACTTAACTCTTTTCAGCAGAAGAAAACAAATGTCATTATGGACTGTCCCTAGTCTCTCACCTGAATCTGTCTTTTTTCTTTTAAAGAATTGTCGTATGTCCATTGCTCACTGCCAGGCCACAGACACACACACACACACACACACACACACACACACAGAGAGAGAGAGTAATGCTAGGAGTTCAGGAGTTAAGCCTGGTTCAGGTTAAATCCTGTGTGTGATGAATGAATAAATACAGCAAAAGAAAAACATGAAACTTTCTTTTATTGTCTAGTTTGATAGTCAGCCACAACTGAAAAATAACAGATATAAATCTAGAAATTAATAACAATTCTTTTAAAAAGCCACAGTGAGTGTTTTCAATCCGTGTATCATTCGTTCTTTCGTTTTTCTAATTGAAACCAAAAATGGAAAAATAAAAAAAACGACTTGTTTTTTTTTATCTGTTTCCAAAACCAAAATGAAAAAACAGATAAAGCTTCGTTTTCCGATTTTCACATTTATGCTAATATCAAGAATTAAAAAAACGGATATCAAGCGTGTGTGTTTCACGTTGGTTTTTTTTTTTTTTTTTTTTTTTTTTTTTTTATTAACAAAAAACAGAACATACAACAATAACATGACATCCAAAAGATACAATCCACACTATTGCATTAAGAATACAAAAGTAAGTAAAATTCAAAACAGAAAGAACTTAAACAAAATTACAAAATTAGATAACAATAGGGGCAATCTATTTATAATAAATAAAAAATTAGAGACCAGTAATTATAAAATTTAAGAAAACAGCATATTAATTTACTTTTCAATTAGCTTCAATTCTTCAGCAAATATAATTGTATCACTACATTTTTTGTTATCAATACCTTTGAGAGACTCAATATACAACTGAAAATCAGCCAAAAAAACCTTCAAACAAGGTTTAGAATTATTTATTCTACTCTTGTGAATATGAAATTTACCTAATAAAATCATAAGATTCATCATAAAATTAACCGAAACAATTTTTGAATCAAAATATATGATAATATCTTTGGATGTTAGTTTAGAATTGTAACCAGATTTTTGTTGAAAATGCAAAGATAGATCCTCCCAAAATTTTTTAGAATGATAACATTCAAAGAAAAGGTGAAGAATTTTTTCTGGCTGATCAGAACAAAAGGAGCAATTTTCATCAATATCCATAAATTTTGATAAAGCATAGTTACTAACGTAAATATTATGAATAATTTTCAAATGTATTTCTCGATGTTTGTTAAATATACAAAACCGAAAAGGAAGCAACCAAGCCTTTTTCCAGATAATCTCTGGGAAGCAAACATTCCAGAAAAATTTTCCTCTAGGCTGAAAGGATCTATTTTTATAAAATATATTCTTAATAAATTTATTGTTACACTTTTTACTGTGAATGTCCACCCCATTTAAATAAATTATAGGTTCAATTCTACAAATACTAAGGGACAGCATATGACTTTTCATTAACATCAATAGACCTGCGGGAATGGCTTTTATCACAGAGTGATATTCTCTATATTTAATAGGGAATGCCCATTTATTCATAAAATTTTCATAGGAAAGAAACTGAGCTGACTGATCTAAAAGATCAGATAAAAAGTAAATTCCTTTAGCTTTCCAGCTCTGTAAATAAAGAGATTTCCGATTTACTGTAATATAAGCGTTATTCCACAATATTGCTTTATGTGGGGAAAAGTTATGTACATAACATAACTTCCAGGCCTTAAGAGCTTGTTGGTAGAAGTTGGATAATGTCACAGGCAGTTTGCTAACAGAATAATCACATAATAACAAAAAGTTTAAACCTCCAATCTTTTTAAAAATATTATATGGAATAAAAAACCAAATTGAGTCTGATTTAAGAAGACAGTTTCTGAGCCATTTTACTTTAAATGTATAATTTAAATCGAAAAAATCCAAAAGCTCAAAACCACCTTCATTTCTTGGACCCTGAAGAACCTCCTTTCTTAAATGATGATGTTTATTCCTCCAAACAAATTTTGTGAATAAATCATTAATTTGTTTACAAATCGAATCTTGAACAGAAAGAGATAAAGCTGGATAAACAAATCTAGATACCCCTTCTGCTTTGGTTAATAAGACTCTGCCTATAATAGTCAAATCTCTTTGAAGCCAGTTATTAAAGATGTTTTGAGTTTTTTTAAGTTTGGGGGAAAAATTTAGTTCTTGTCTCTCCGCTTTATCTTTTGTTACACTTATTCCTAAATACCTGATCATATTCTTTACTGGGATATTACAAAAAAAGTTTTCTTTTGATTCATAAAGGCACATTATTTCACATTTATTTATATTTAGCAGTAAACCCGAGGCATCAGAAAATGCACTTACCAACTGCAGAACTGCGGGCAACTGTTCTTTATCTTTCAAAAAAAGAACAGTATCATCTGCAAGCTGAGTTAATCTAAGCTGTTTGTTAAAGATGGTAAGTCCTTGAAAATCTGGAGAATTCAAAACTTTTATGGAGAGAAACTCAACTACAATAAGGAATAAGAAAGGGGCTATAGGACAGCCTTGGCGCACTCCTCTACAGATGGGGAAACGTTTAGAAGTGTTTGGGTATAAATTAATAGAGCTATTAATACCTTTATGAAACATTTCAATTATAGAAACAAATCTATCCCCAAAACCAAAAAACTCAAAAGCCCTAAACATAAACTGATGCTCAATCGTATCAAACGCTTTGTGGAAGTCTAAGAAAACCATTAAAGCCTCTGAATCTATTAAATTTGAATAGTCTAACAAGTCCAAAATTAGTCTAATGTTCCAACTTATGTGCCGGCCAGTCATAAATCCAGTTTGACACTCACTTATAATTTCATCTAGACCCTTTTTCAAGCGAACTGCATACACAAGAGATAATAGTTTATAATCTACGTTTAATAATGTTATAGGACGCCAGTTATCCAATATCAAACGATCTTTATCGGGTTTCGGAAGGAGAGTTATTAATCCCTGTTTCATCGAAGTCGATAATTCGTTCGACTCAATACATTCCTTATACATTTCGAATAACGGATTTTCGATAATATCCCAGAAGCAGAGATAAAATTCAACTGAAAGACCATCTGTGCCTGGCGACTTTTTTTTTTTCATTGCGCGAATAGCTGTAACCATCTCTTGTTTCCTTAATTCTTCATCACAAAGGTCTCGAAATGGAGTAGAGATAGGAGAGACAAATTGCTTAACAGACTCAAAGAAATCTGAACATTTATCAATTTCAAATACAGATTCATATAGCTTAGAGTAAAACGATTCAACATAATTTGTAATCAGTTTTGGGTTTGAAGTGAGAACATCATTAATTTCAAGAGAGGAGATCGTTTGTCTTTTATAATTTCGTTTTTCTAGTGAAAAAAAATAGCTAGTATTCTTTTCTCCCTTTTCTAACCACTTGGCTCTAGAACGAATGAATGCCCCTTTTGCTGTATTAATATATATCTGATCAATTTGAGTTTTTATAGTCTCCAATCTGACTTTTTCATCTTCTGTAAGAATCGTTTTTTTCAAAAGCAAACCTAATTCTGTCATAAGTGCACTTTCCTTATTCAAATTATTCTTTTTGACTTGCTTACTAAAATAAACTGCTGACTGCCTAACTTTAAACTTAAATAATTCCCATTTCTTAACATGTGACATTTGTTTATTTCCAAAAATACTATGTGCTACTTCTCGAACCTGTGTTACAAACCCTTCATTACTAAGCACATTGTTATTTATCTTCCAATAGCCTCGCATACTATTATTTTTAATATCGGATCCAGAAAGTGTTAAAACAATCATTTTATGATCCGAAAGAGGTGTATGGCAGTATGTAACTTCAATAACATATTGAACAGATCCTGGGTTGATTAACCATAGGTCAATCCTTGACTGTAAAGACCTAGAGGAATTACTCCAAGAGTAACACTTTTCATTGAAATTCAAGAATCTCCAAATATCCACTAAAGAAAGATGGGAACATAATGCAGTGGTAAATTTAAATTTTGAAGTAGAATGCATATGAGGTGGGAAACGATCTAAAGAATCATCTGGGGCATCATTAAAATCACCACCCATTATCAAAAAGGCACCTTGATATTTCCCCATCAGTGTTGATGTAGCATGAATGACCTCCGTAGACATATTTTTTGCTTGAACTGAAGAGTTATGACCATAGAAATTCCCTAAAACAAATATAGAGTTATCTAGTTTAACAACTGTAAGTAACCATCTACCTTCTTTTGAGCTAACCAATTCCAGTACGTCGCCTTTAAATTTATTTAGAAGAGTAGCGGCACCTGCCGAATGATGAGAACCATGAGAAAAAAAATTTTGATCGCCCCACTGAGAACGCCACCATTTAACATCAGATTCGCATGAATGAGTCTCTTGTAAGAAAATTATATTTGCATTTGTACGCCTAACAAAAATAAACATAGACTTCCTTTTAATGCTGTCTCGTAAACCCCTTACATTAAGAGAAACAATCTTTAAGCAACTAAAAACAAAATCAGACATAAAATAATCTTAATTGGATGTCAGAACAATGTTATAATAGAACCCTGAAGCAACGAAATTCACAAACCAGTCGGTATTGATCCACTCCAAACTCTGGAGTCGCATCACCTGGACGAACGCAAAATGTTCTGCAGACTGAATGGTTTCCGCTCAGATTGTCTTCACCACATAGTCCATGCCTTCTTATCAGTTAATACTCATCTTGATAGTCATCAACAGACAGTTTTTCTCCATCAATAAAGGCATCTGCTCCACGAAAGTAGGCCCTCTTCCCCTCTTCTCTCGCCACCTTTACCCTTGGCCATAGCAGTTTCCTCCGTTGTCTTTCTTCAAATGTCAGGTCCTCTGCCAGACGAACCCCTCTTTCCTTGAGTGCAGGATGATCCCGTGCAGCTTTCCAGACTTTCTCTCTGTAGGACCTAAGCGCAAACTGGATGATGACAGGCCTAGGGCGATTACTTCCAGAACCAAGACGTCCAATCCTATGGATTGTGTCGACACAAAAACGGATATCATCTACTTCGTCCGGAGTCAGAGCTTTAAGGATTTCAAGCACTTTGATTCTTATATTTTCTCCGTCTGTTTCTCTCAGGTTATTTAGCCTCAAATTCCATCTCCTACTATATATCTCGGCTTGATCGCACTTGCCTTGAACATTTCGAACCACCTGCTCAATCTGCGATACCTTGCTTTCGTTAGCTTTGACCCTTGCGGATAAAGATTTCATCTCCTCAGCCACAAAGTCAGTCGTCTTTGAAAGATTGACTATAGTGACCGAGTTCTGGGCAATCTGATGTTCCACCGATGAAAAGCGATCATTTAGAGCATTGACAGCACGAAGTATATCGGCATTAGAGACTTTAGGGTCTTCTTCTTGACATACTTTTTTTGAGAGAGGACTACCTGTTGGAGTATTTGGGGTTGAATCAGCTCCAGATGATGTCTCGAAAAGCGAAGAAAGTAGCTTTCTGTCCTTGTTCTTTGGCATTTTGGAAAATGTGCACGTGCCACGCGATTGCAGTGTGGTTATTCAATATAGCCTGCTTCACAATCTGAAGGAATTTTTGAAGTAAATTCAATGCTTTCTAACTTTAAAGATAGATTTCAGTCCATGTCTTGTAATTAGCTTTACAAATTCGACCAGAAGATGCAACTCCTTAAAAAACGCCTCAGAGCTCGAATCTACACGACTGATCAGGTCGCCATCTTGCGCCACCCCCGTCGTGTTTCACGTTGGTGTTTTCGTCTGATGCTAGTTAGTGACGGTCATTCTTGAACGATTCGATCATTTTAAACGAATCTTTAATGTGACTCGGGAAGAACGAGTCGTCTCTGGGAGTGATTCGTTCAGTCGCGCATGCGCAAAGTTCACCTGTTTCAGTCAATGCAGTGGGAGCCGGTGTTAGAGAATTGATTGGTTCATCTCTTGAGTCTTTCGGGTTTTCGAGTCGCTCCTCACGTGACAGACCCATAAGCTTTGACCATAGACTGGAGCTACCCTGGCAACAAATCTCTGTGTATATTATTATTATTATTTGTCTTTATGATTTTAAGTGTATTGCCTTAATGTTTTAATGTTTGTATTGTTTAATAATTATAATAATAATAATAATAATAAAGACTGTATAAAAGGCTTTATCCTATCATTCGTTCTTTTGTCACGTGACGTGACAGCATTGGATGGATGAATTTACATGCTTCCTTACAAACAGGTGCCTAATCATTATTATTATCATCATCATTATTATAATTATTATTTACTCTTACAGTTACTGCATTTCTGAGCTTTTTACTTCTTACAGTTTATAAATGTACAAATTTCTGTCATAATGGTTATTTTCTATACACTGAATGTTGTAACAAAGGTAATAAAGAGTACTTATTAATGAACACATATGATTATGGTGGGTTTAATTTCCTTGATTTCTCTTCTTTGAACAACACTTTCAAAATTAATTGGATTAGACAGTGTTTGTGTAATCCAAACTCAATATGGATTTTTATCCCCAATGACTACTTTTCCAAATTAGGTGGTCTCCCTTTCCTATTGATCTGTATTTATAATATTGCTAGAATCCCTTACAATTTAACCAAATTTCATAATCAGGCATTACTTGCATGGTCAATCATTTTTAAGCACCTTTCAGCCGTACTTCATTTGGAAATTTGTTTTGGTTGTTTCCAAGTTCTTTAACTTGGAAGGTCTTATTTTAAGTCACAAAAAATTCTTATGTAAATGTAATTTTCCAGTAACTCCCAAAGAATTCTCCATCATCATGGACACTATTCCTAAAGGAGTTGTTACGCTTTCAAGGGACTCATTAGATCATCCAGCACTTTATCTTTATCTTTACACCCATTTGAAATCCCAGTAGGAAAACTATGCTTTTTGTTACATGAAAGTGAAAAAGTGATGTGACATTCAGCCAATATGGTGACCAATACTCAGAATTTGTGCTCTGCATTTAACCCATCCAAAGTGCACACACACAGCAGTGAACACACACACACTGTGAACACACACCCGGAGCAGTGTTCATCATTTATGCTGCGGCACCCGGCGAGCAGTTGGGTTGCCCTTGCTCAAGGGCACCTCAGTCGTGGTATAGCCAGACCAAGACTCGAACCCACAACCCTAGGGTTAGGAGTCAAACTCTCTAACAACTAGGCCACGACTTTGTCCAGTATCCTTCATCACGTAACTATAAGATTAGATCGCTTTTTCAAAAGGAGCGTGTAACGACTCCATATGTGGTGTCTTATTGGAGGAATGTGGTTGATCATATTGATGAGAAAAAAGTATGGACTCTGTCTTTGGAATATATAATAACTAACAAGGTTAGAGAAATCTCATTCAAATTGTTACACAGATTTTACCCAGCTAAAGTGTTTTTGAAAAGGTTTAAATCAGACATAGATACAAGCTGTTGTTTTTGTGGAGACCCTAATGAAACTGATATACATATCGTTTGGGATTGTCCTCACACACAGCTATTTTGGAATGAATTCTCTAATGTTATCTATCGCAGTGTGCTACAGGGTTTCTCTTTGCTTTTTAAGGATGTACTGTTTGGCTTCTTTAATATTCAAAAAGACAAAATTAATGTATATTTCATTATTAACAAATTATGACTTCTTGCAAAATGTCATATTCACCGCAGTAAATTCACTCATCAAAATCCATTATATATATATATATATATATATATATATATTTATTTTTTAAAGAGGTTCAACAGTTTATCCAAACTATTTAATCTTCCAAATATCTTAAGGCTGTCAAAAATGTTTAATCTTTTCAATGCTATTTAATCTTTTTAATTTATTTTGTTAAAGTTTTCGATTAATATTATTTATTTTTATGTTTACATACGTCTGTAAATGGTGCTTTGCATATAATGCCACTTCTTTGTATGCAATATTGACATTACCTATCTGTACTTTTGTCTTTGGTACATTGGCATTAATCAAATAAAAAAAGAACTAATCAATTCTTTTTCCGGCTCCCACTGCATTGACTGAAAAAGGTGAACTAGAACCATATGCGACTGAACGAATCACTCCCAGAGACTCGTTCTTCCCGAGTCACATTAAAGATTCGTTTAAAATGACCGAATCGTTCAAGAACGACCGTCACTAACTAGCATCAGACGAAAACACCAAAGTGAAACACACACGCTTGTTATCCGTTTTTTTTTATTTTTGATATTAGCACAAATTTGAAAATCGGAAAACGAATCTTTATCCGTTTTTTCATTTTCGTTTTGGAAACAGATTTTTAAAAAACAAGTCGTTTTTTTATTTTTCCATTTTTGGTTTCAATTAGAAAAACGAAAGAACGAATGATACACGGATTGTTTTCAGTGATACGTCGTTTGTTTTCACTCAAAACGCCAGGGCTTCATGTTTCCATGACGACTGACGAGAAAAGACGCACGTGACGTCATGTTTACATGACTCCCGAGTATTAAATTAACGATAAACTTTAACAACAGAGACACTGGTAAGCACTACACAGGTACGCAGTTTATTTGTCGCGCTTCTGTTTTTGTTTCACGCTCTAGCAGTTAATAAACAGAACTGCATGCGTCTTGCGGAAGAACATTGTAACCGCCGTTACTTCTCTCCGTTTATGACTATGGACAAGTCACCCAAGTCCTGTGCTACTCCACAGCGGCGGGGACCCGCCGGACTAAAATAGTCCGAAAATAAACACTTATTATAGATGTACCACCATGGTGATTCAGGATACTGACTCCAGTATTCACCGATATGGTTTCGGAACTTAGGTGCATCACAACCGATCACAACACTACATCACGGGTTCTCACTCTGCGTGTGTTTCGCGCAGGTACAGAAGAGAAGAGGATGACCCCATTTGCTATGCGGGGATGTTTTCACTTTCCTCCTTAACACATACATTTTAAAACACAAACTACGGAGTATGTTTTGGACATTATTTAACTGTGTAAAAGACGAACAAAAATTTTAGAATAACAACATACTCTACATTAACATTACTCCAAGTTTTAGGGGTGCTGAGCTCCTTTTTAGGGGTGCTTCAGCACCCCTAAAAAGAGGCTAGCCTCGCCCATGTTAGCCATTATAAAAGTATACGTAAAAGGTATAAGAAGCTATACGAATAAAGCAAACAATTCAGTTAAACATACAAAGTCAGTGCTCTAGTCTAACCATACATCGGTAAAGTTAAATAGCTTATAAAGTTATGAAACTTCCCCTCAGCCAAAACGATTGCCCAGGGAAAAAATTATAGATTTACGAGACCAAAAATCGCACATTAGATATACACAAGATGAATTATATCTCATGTTTAACCACTACAGAGACGCCAGAGTCCGCGGCATTGGCGGCAAACTTTAGAAGGTCTAGCCGAGGAAAGACTGCTTCAGGCGGGGTACATGAACACCGAGCGCCCGGTCATCGCTGGATCAACTGGATAACATTTTCATAAATCTTTAAATAAACCACAGATTTGAGCTTTAAACAACTACATTCTCGCCTGAAAACCTCTTAAAACTACATTTCATGATACAGAAACAGTAGTATTTGTTATGTATGTAATACTGCTTTCCCCCATTGTGTCTGCAGGTGGCACTGCCCCTTGTAATTATTAGTTGTGTTCCTTAAAGAATAAATACAGAAGAAGTTAAGTATCCCTGACTGTTGGCTGTTATTTTGAACGTGGTTTAACCCCAAGTGTTTTATATGTTATGTCAGTGAAAAACATAACATAATTGGCGACGAGGTGGATTAAATTACCACGAAGCTACTACAGTGAATCGTGAGTAGTTAGGCGTAACAATACTACAATTTTTATTTTATTTTCGCTGCGTAGCTAAAGTGATCTAGGTTAGCTAGGATGATGGCTGCTACTATTGGCCACATGGAAGGTTTTGATGAAAGCGTCGAACCGTGGACCACATATATTGAAAGATTTGAACACTTCATTGAAGCTAACAGTATTGAGGCCGACAAGAAAGTTCCTGTGCTGCTCAGTGTGATTGGAGGAAAAACATATGGACTACTCCGAAGTCTGATCGCGCCGGACAAACCGAGAGAGAAAAGCTTCAAGCACATCACAGACACACTACAGCAGCACTTCTCTCCGAAGCCCCTGGTCATCGCGGAGCGTTTTCGTTTCCATCGGCGGAATCAGGAGGAGAGTGAGTCGGTGACACAATATGTTGCAGTGCTTAGAGGATTGTCAGAACACTGTGAATTTGGGGGACATTTGGATGATGCACTTCACGATAGATTTGTATGTGGCTTGAAGAGTGAGGCTACTCAAAAGCGCTTGTTGACTGAGTCTACGCTGACGTTTCAGAGAGCGGTAGAGTTGGCAGTCTCCATGGAAACAGCGTCACGCGAAGCACACCAACTCAGCGGATCACTGACGGTAAATGCACTGTCTTTATCAAAGAGTCAGACTGCAAACAAATGCAAACGATGTGGGAAGAATAACCATAGTGATGATGACTGTTGGTTTAAAGACAAAAACTAAAAGTAACTGTGGAAAAGTAACTTTAATGATGACAGAAAAACCAAGACTGGAAACACAGCAAAAGCAGCACGGCCAACGAAAGCATTTAAGCAGAAAGGCTATATAAAAAAAGGAAATGTACACCGCCTTGATGCTGATTTAGTGTCCAATGATGATGACACAGACTCTGATTTAGCTCTGTATAAACTGTCACAGCCAGGAGAAAAGTCCAGTATCACTGTGAAACCAGAAATTGAAGGCATGTCACTGGAAATGGAACTGGAC
Organism: Carassius carassius; assembly: GCF_963082965.1. Classification (NCBI taxonomy): domain Eukaryota; kingdom Metazoa; phylum Chordata; class Actinopteri; order Cypriniformes; family Cyprinidae; genus Carassius; species Carassius carassius. Next base: position 32,701,170 of record NC_081775.1, on the reverse strand, counting down.
ACGGGCGCAGCAGTGTCATTGATTTCAACAGAGACTTATGAGCGAATTTTGAAACACCTGCCCCTATGCTCAACGGACATTGTTCTTCGAACATACACTGGGCAAGCATTGCGTCCTGAAGGTGTAATCCATGTACATGTAAAAATGGGCAAGCAGACAGCTGTTCTTCCATTGTATGTCGTGCAGGGGGACTATCCACCACTCTATGGCAGAGAGTGGTTGCGTCAGATCAAACTGAACTGGAAAGAAATAAAAACAGTCAAATTGAAGACGCTAGAAGCTGTGCTGCAGAAACATGCCACTATTTTCTCTAAACAGTTGGGAGAAATGAAGGACATCAAAGCTAAAATAACATTGAAATCTGAACACAAACCCAAGTTTTGCCAGCCCAGAGTCGTTCCGTATGCTCTTCGTCCAAAAGTCGAAGCGGAGCTGAACCGTCTCACTGAAATTGGAGTATTGTCACCGGTAGAGTACAGTGAATGGGCTACTCCAATAGTCCCTGTTGTAAAGAAAAATGGAGATGTGCGCATCTGTGGTGACTTTAAGGTGACAGTAAACCCTGTCTTACAAATTGAACACTATCCATTACCGCGCATTGAGGACCTATTCGCTTCATTAGCGGGAGGACAATGTTTCAGCAAATTGGACTTGTCACATGCTTACCTTCAAATGAGGGTCGAGGAGGAATCTAGGAAGTTCCTCACAATTTCCACACAGAAAGGGCTATTTCAGTACAATCGCCTTCCGTTCGGGATCGCTTCGGCGCCAGCCATATTCCAAAGAGCTATGGACCAAATATTACAAGGTCTGCCTAATGTCCATTGTTACCTGGATGACATTCTGGTTACCGGGCGAACTGAAGCTGAACACCTGGAAAACCTGGATGTAGTCCTTGGACGACTGGAGCAGTTTGGCTTGCATGCTGTAAAAGGGAAATGTGACTTTTTCAAGGACTCACTGGAATACCTGGGTCACATAATTGATGCAGAAGGTTTGCACAAGTCACCTAAAAAAGAAAGTGCAATTGTCAATGCGCCAATTCCATCAAACATCACACAGCTGAGATCATTTCTCGGCCTGTTAAACTATTACGGGAGATTCATACCCAATCTGGCAAACATAGCAAATCCTTTGAACGCCCTGCTGTGTAAAGGAAAACGCTGGCAGTGGTCTGCAGAGTGCGATGCTGCATTCAAAAAGGCTAAAGAACAACTGGTGTCACAAAATGTCTTGACACACTATGACCCTCAGAACTCCATTCGGCTTGCATGCGACGCATCACCTTATGGCATTGGTGCCGTCATTTCCCACATGCTACCCAACGGTGAAGAAAAGCCAATAGCCTTCGCATCACGCACACTTAGCAAGGCAGAACAGAATTATGCACAGATTGAGCGCGAGGCTCTGGCCATAGTATTTGGCGTCAGAAAATTCCACCAGTATCTCTACGGACGGAAATTCACGCTTTTCACAGATCACCGCCCTTTAACTACAATCTTTGGGCCGCAAAAAGGAATTCCGTCTATGGCGGCTGCGCGGATGCAAAGGTGGGCATTACTTTTGTCTGCGCACAACTATACAATAGAGTACAAAAGAGCTGAGAAAAAGGATGCTGTAGAGCTGTTTTACCTCGGACAGATGGAGAAACTCCCTGTCAGTGCCACTGATATCCGACGTGAGACTATGAGTGACCCAACCTTGTCTACAGTCGTCGAAATGGTCGTTAAAGGGACTCAAGCTGTCAACCTGACTAATAATAAAGAGCTCTCACCTTTCATCTCCAGACACAATGAGCTGTCCGTCCAACACGGGTGCTTAATGCGGGGCATGAGAGTCGTTGTTCCCCACAAGCTGCGGAAAAGAGTACTGGAGGAACTGCACACTGGCCATCCAGGAAGTGTCCGAATGAAAGCCATTGCTCGCAGTTATGTGTGGTGGCCTGGTATTGATGCTGACATTGAACTGTGTGTGAAAATGTGTCAGTCATGTCAACAAATACAGAAAATGCCATCCCAAGCACCCCTCCACCCATGGGAGTGGCCAAGCAAACCATGGGAACGCATACATGTAGATTTTGCTGGGCCATGTGAGGGTCACATGTACCTAGTCGTGGTTGACGCACATTCGAAGTGGCCTGAGGTGCAGTTGATGACATCAACAACTGCAGGGAGAACAATTGAAGTTTTGCGGAATTTCTTCAGCCATTATGGACTGCCTGAAGTCCTGGTGAGTGATAATGGACCACAATTTGTCTCTCAGGAGTTTGTAACTTTCCTGAAGACCAACCATGTGAAACATATCCGTTCCGCCCCATATCATCCAGCAACCAATGGGCAGGCTGAAAGGTTTGTTCAGTCTCTAAAACATGCACTTAAGACGTCTAAGGGCTCTTTTACTCTTCAGAGACGACTGGAAACATTCTTGCTGACTTACCGTAACACACCACATCCGACGACAAGAGAGTCCCCGTCCTTGTTGTTTTTGGGACGACAACTGCGCACACGTCTGGATGCCTTGAAACCCAGTGTGTCAACTGCCGTGCGACTCTCACAGACCTCCCAGGTCCTCCGCCGAGCTGGTCGTTCGAAGCCAAGACAGTTTGAAGTCGGTGATGCTGTGCTGGCTCGTGATTACAGAGGAAGAGAAAGATGGACATCAGGTGTGGTGACGGCTCAGAGTGGTCCAGTATCTTATACTGTGGATGTAGGAGCTTCTGCAGAATGGCGACGCCATGCTGATCAACTCTTGTCCATTCCAAATCAAACAGCTGAAACTCAGGTGACACAACCACCTGACATCAGTGATGTGTCTGTTCCTGTACAAACGTCTGTAAATGACACTTCTTCAGCACCACCAACAAAGGAACAAGATGTTAACAATGACACATCAGCAGAGTCTCAGATAAACCATGTCAAACTCAACATTCCATCAGTGCATGTCAGATGTTATCCAGCCAGAGTGATTAAACCGCCCAACCGTCTGACATTATAGAGCCATGAGAAACCTCTGCTGGACATAAATGTAATTAGTTATGTTAGTGAGCCTGTTCTCACATGGGGCAGAATAATCCCCGAACTGGCTCGAGGCAAGAGGCAGTCTACCCTCTACCTCTAGAGTAAAAATAAATAAATGCATCATTTTTGTGTAGCTGAGAATGCATTGTTTTCTTTGTTTCTTGATTAAGAGGGGAGGAAATGTTATGTATGTAATACTGCTTTGCCCCATTGTGTCTGCAGGTGGCACTGCCCCTTGTAATTATTAGTTGTGTTCCTTAAAGAATAAATACAGAAGAAGTTAAGTATCCCTGAGTGTTGGCTGTTATTTTGAACGTGGTTTAACCCCAAGTGTTTTATATGTTATGTCAGTGAAAAACATAACAGTATTATATGTCAACTGTATTAAAAAATGGCGCTTCTTGTTGTCATTCTCCGTGGCGCTGCCTTGTCAGCTGTCAATCAAGCTGTCACTCAAAGTTAACCACACCCTTATTGTCATATATTTTATATCTAAATACGATCTAAACTAACGAGTTAGAAAAAAAATCACCCCCTCACAGTTGTCAGGCACTTCGGAAGCTATCGAAAAATACAATAAAAGTCCATGGGACCAACTTGTAAAAACATGAATTTATGCTGTGAAAACGGACATTTTAACATGGGGGCTATGGACATTTGCTCCCTTTTGGGACCTTCCCCTGGCGGATTTTCGATGTATTGCAGTTTTTCGCACTTCCGGGTAGGCTTCATTTTTCAGATCAGAATGTTGCCGCTTGGTTTCAACACGCTTCTGCTTCTGCTTCTTCTTCTTCTTCTTCTTCTTCTTCTTCTTCTTCTTCTTCTAAAGGCGGTTACAAACCCGTTTAAAAGGTGAATTTACGCCTCCTACTGGACTGGGTGACGGATATTAATTACAACAAACCTTAAATAAAATGATACAATTATTCTGTACACTTCATTATGTGATTTTAAATCCTATTTATTAAACCTACTTTTTCAAATAACTTATAATTGCATAATATACTTTATACTGTGCTGGAGCATTCTTTAGTATGGTCTTAACTGTTATATTTTCTATATTCAGAATACTTAATTCTTCTATTAATCTCATTCTTTCTCTTTCATATGCTTCACAGTTTAATAGTATATGTTCACAGTCTCTGGTAGACCACATTTATTGTAATTATTATTCATGTTTACCAATAATAAATAGTGACTGATTAAGTCAAGTAATAATAATAATTAATATTGTCATCATTTAAAATGTATTTGTCTTACTTGGACATATTGTTATAAAAACTAAGTTTGTTAATAGAATTATTATTATTATTATTATAAATGTTTGATCTAAATTGTCCTATGCGGTCTAAATTGAGTCGATTTTAGCTCTCTAAACAGTAACTTTAAAATAAATTGGTTAAGACGATATCTTCAAAAATCTTCACCTGTCTGGAATATAATTCCTGGGTTTATTTTCTCTAAATTGGGCGGCTTATAATTTCTCTTGATGTGTAATTATAAAACTGAAAAACTTCCAATCAAACTTTCTAATTTCTATTTCTATTTAGAAGTGACACAGTTTGTGATGAACCTGTTAAATGGCCAACGGTTCGACCAGTGATTCAGGTGTCTGCCTTCGGCCCTTAGATGCCAGATACACTATGTCTTGACAAACAGATATCACTTTTAGGTTCAAATAATCTGGAACATCAACATAATGGGCCAGTGTTGGTTCCTCGGTTGCAAATCAGATTATACAGTTCGAGTGGCACAACAGATTTAGCTTCCCTCACATTTAAATCATCAGACGTGGATGGCCATGGACACATCATACCAGGAGAGTCACACAGAAGCATCTTTAATATCAATGCAGCACTATAAAGTGTCCTTGTGTCCTCTGTAGTATTGATAGAGGCCACTGAGGATGGTCTTTGTGGAGCAGATGTTGTATTTGTTGTGTTTTCTCCATCACTTTGGCTAGTTACCTCCGCTGACTCTTTTGTTTCAGTACCTGATGGATGAGGTAGTCTGATTATCATCATTGTCAGCACCTCTGGTTTACAATTATTCTATAGATCTTGTAGCTGGCATTGAAGGTTGGCAACATTTCTGAAAAGAAAATAGAAAAAAGAAATATATATATATATTACTCTATGTCTTAACTATTTTGCAATGGCTTCTAATCTTAAATATAAAATATAATAATTGGTAATAAAACATTTTTAGTTTATTCTACCTTCCACTGCACATTTAATCGTATTGAATTGCTGTGCCAAGGGTTGTGAGTCAAAACTCAGTTTACAGACAAATATGCTATATATTCATGTTAATCAAAGTTTTCAGAAGTATCATATTTTTGCAAATTGACCCACATTTGTTTTGAATACTCTTGGAGCCATATTCATATTCCAGTATCTCTGGAACCGTACCATACAGGGCCTTAAAAATGGAGAGATCAAAAGAAAAGCTTGTTAAGACCCAATATCTAAAAGCTCATTATTATATCACTAATGCTTCTTGAGTTACAGGCCTGCAAACTTTGGAGAAAAAGCTTGAAAAGTGCTGTTTTTCTATTTCTGAACGGTCAGTATTAGAACATCATACAACAAAGATTACTAAAGTCAGCAGATTTTACTAACTGACCGACCGATCAATGTGTAGAAATAACAATTAGTTAATTTAATATTAAATATAGATTCTAATTAAAAACGTATTACCATTTTAACCCACATTAACTGTTTTTAGTAACACATGGACTGACTGAACTCATTAAGTCATGAAGACACACATTTCACGTAGAACATTCCCATTGAGGACCGATGTTTACACTGAATACACTGTATAGAGCTTTTAGAGAGAATCTGCCCACCTGTAAATCAGTCCTTTATTCCTGGAGTGATGCTCAGATCTCAGCGTGTATGAAGTTCCAGCGTCGCCCCGCCCCTGACGCCGCCCACCACCCAAAGCCCCGCCCATGGCCCCTCCCCGCGTCCCGCCCACAGGAACGTGGAACCTCATCCCAAACCGTGAATATGACTCTAAATTACCTTTAGAAAACTAAACACACGATATAAAACGCTTATAAAGCACATTTCCCAGATGTCTGTTTGTTAGTTTGAAAATCAGTTTCATCACGTGACTTATCCCCAGTTTATTTCTTCAGTTCCATGTTTTTGTTCAATATAGTGGATTAAAAAAAATATGATATGAAGTAAAGTTTCCCAAAGTAAGTGCAGATGCATGAAAAATGTACTTAAGTATGGTATTGAAGTAAAAACACTTTGTTAATGCTCCAATAAAGTTAGTAATTTGACATTTTTAGGTAGCAACTGTATTGGATAGTAAAAGAAAAGCTTTGGCCTCCTTCAAAAGTGTTTATAAAAACACTAATTACTATTATTATTTATAAAAGCTGGAAACAAGACTCAAATGTGTGTGAAAAGGACCATTCCCAGAACGTGAGTTTATAATCACTTTATTATCATAGTAAGATGAGGAAGACTCTTAATGAGACTTGAGGAAAACACTTGTAGAAATGAAGACATGCATTAATCTAATATACAGCAGATCGGAGGATCTAACAGAGCAGAGAACCCTTCAAACGTCCGTGTGTCTGTGTCCATGGAGTGATAATACGCTCTCGGTCTTCATGTGATGATGATGACGCCTGGTGTTCACGCTGACGCCAGCTTCTTCTGTTTGTAGGAGGCCATCATCTTCTTGATCTCAGCGATGGCTTTGCCTGGATTCAGACCCTGCGGGAGGAGAAGCAGGTGAGAAACACTGATATCATCTGAGCGAGGCCTGATGGAGCTGCGTCTGACCTTGGGACAGGTCCTGGTGCAGTTCATGATGGTGTGACAGCGGTACAGAGAGAAGGGGTCCTGCAGCTGCGAGAGCCTCTCCTCGGTGTAATCGTCCCGAGAGTCGATCATCCAGCGGTACGCCTGCTCCAGACACAGACACACAGCGTCAGGAGGAGTGTGTGTGTGTGTGTGATCATCAGGCTCATCTCCTCACCTGCATGAGGACGGCTGGACCCAGATACTTGTCTCCGTTCCACCAGTAGCTGGGACAGCTGGTGCTGCAGCAGGCGCACAGGATACACTCGTACAGACCGTCCTGATGGAGACACACACACACAGGTCACACACACACTCGTGAGTCCTGTCGTGTGTGTGTGTGTGTGTGTGTGTGTGTGAGTGTGTTACCAGCTTCTGCCGGTCCTCCACGCTCTGCAGGTACTGCTCCTGTCCCTGTCTGGACTCGTCCTTCTTCTTCAGGAAGGGCTCGATGGACTTGTACTGAGCGTAGAAGTTACTCATGTCCTGCAGGAGACAGACTCGTTCACACCAGGACCGGCCCATAAACCAGTCACCACACAGTCACAAACACCCAGGGACAACAGTCTCAAATCTGAGGGAGCGAACACATCTTCATACTGAGAAAATCATCTTTACAGTTGTTCAGATGCAGCTCTTAGCAATGCGTATTACTAATCAAACATTAAGTTCTGATATATTTACAGTAGGAGATGTACTAAATATCTTCATGAACATGATCTTTACCTTAATATCCTGATGATTTTTGCCATAAAAGAAACATTTATAATTTTGACTCATACAATGTACAATGTATGGTCATGTTTTGACCATGTTTGAGTCGTTTAAAACAATAATTAACGCTCTGGTTTTTACAGCTTGCACTTAGGAGAAGAAAAACTTGTGTTCACAATGGTCATATCACCAGAAATATTTTTTTAGAAACTTACAAATAATCTTGAAAGTAATAAAATGTTATATTTATATGTTAGATGTTTAATAATAATTAGCGATACTGACCGATGCGGGAAAAAATTATTGTAATAATCAGTGTAAATCTTTTGCCAATATCAGTTAAAACCTAAAAATAAATTTGAAAGAAATACAAATTTGACATTTATCGTAATAATTATCAATATTGACGATTATTGTAATAATTAGGGTTACGCGTAAGAAACAAACTTGGAACATGATAATAATAGACATTTACTGTGATAATTATCGCTATCCCCTGATATCACTAAATGGTAGTAATTAGTGTATTTGTTTGGCCATATGGGTGACAGGACTGGAGAGAGGTGAAACGGAGACACCGTTCTGGAGATGTTAGTTAGTGTGCAGCGGGATACTCACGGGCACCAGGTCTTTGACCACATACATGTGCGGCAGCGGGTAGATCTTGGTCACCTTGCTGGTGTTAGTGTCGATCTTGTTCAGGCACGCCAGAGTGTTTCCTCCGTTGATATTCATGGCACACGAGCCGCAGATTCCTGCAGACAGAAGCGTCTCAGAAGCCAAGCCTCATCAGACACAGGTCAAGCGGACGCTCACCTCACCCTCTCTGCAGGAGCGTCTGAAGGTCAGCGTGCCGTCCATCTCGTTCTTGATCTTGATGAGTGCGTCCAGAACCATCGGGCCGCAGCTGAAACACACAACAGATGCTCTTCAGAGCAGATCTACAGAGCGCCGGGCTGCGGAGCGGACGGACAGACGGCTGCACTCACGTGTTCAGGTCGATCTCGTACGTCTGCATGCGAGGTTTGTCTCCGGCGCGATCCGGATCCCAGCGGTAGATCTGGAACTTCTTGATCCTGGGCTGAACCGCCGCCACGGCGGCCGCCGTCTGAGCGAACCGCACCGCCTGACCAATCAGAACACAGACACACACCTCTAGTGTCCACCGGCGGAACTACACCCTCATCACATCACTAGCTCGGTTTACATACACCTACTTCTATTAGCATTTGGGATATCGCATTAAAAAAAACACTGGATGGAAACGTCAAGGTGCGCATAAATTCAAAAAATGCGCATAAAGAAAATGTATGCACTCAGCTAAGTTGGAAACACTTTGACAGAATAAATTCCTTACTGCGCATCAAAAAAGATGTGACTTTGTGTTGGTACAGAATAAAACTGGACCAATCTCATAGCTTAGCATCTGAAATGCTAGTTTTGTCTCGTTAAAGTGCTTCGATATAATTAACTCCCAGAACTACTTTACCAAACAGTAGACTATGAAAATAAGATAACATGACCGTGTTTCGACTGCACGTCCTGAAGCTCGTCATTATCGTATACACAAATTATTACATACAGTGCCTTCTCCTTCTGCAGAAAATTCTACATTTCTTCGTGATATTTAGCGCAAGTGAAACAGGAAGTGACGATTTAGTTGTCTTCGACTCACTGGACGAGAACTAGGGCTGCACGATTACGACAGAAATCATAACTGTCGATTATTCCCTTGAAATTATAATTGCGATTATTAATTACGATAATCAGAATTTACACTGAATGATGTTTATACCATTGTTTGATGCAACTGCATGCCGTATTTTTATATGAAAATAAACAAGTTGAACACACTCAAACTGAAAAACCTTTAGTGCTTTTCTATAGTATTAGCCTCAAATGTCAACTTTATATCCGATTGGTTTCTAATTTAAATGAGAAAACAGTAAAAATATGAATTTTATTATAATATTATACTAAAACAATTAAAAACCCTTAAGATAATATACAGAAAGAAAAAATGGACTTTGGACTATTAATTTCCGCTTTATATGATTACGTAATTGTGGTATTTATAATTGTAACCGCGATTAATTACGAAAAACGCCAAGGTTTTATGCGATATTCCAATGTTGCGCACAAGTTTAAACACAGTTACTATAAAACACTCTTAATCAGAAGCTAAATGTGTCAGGTGACCCACACACACTGATGAAATATAACAGCTAAACTATTAAACTTGTCACATCATATCAGTGATTTTAACAGCACTGTTTAATAAGAAACAGCAGCGTGTCATTTCATAACCTCAGTTAAGATCCCAGATATAATAATGTGTGTTTGACCGCAGTGGTCTGGCTCTGTCTAACTCAGCCTCTGTTATCGATCCTCTATATTAATATCATATATCTGTCGTGCTGTCCTCACCGTGATCGAGGCTCGGGGACCCACGGCGCAGCAGCGGCTCAAGGAGAAACACACCGCCGCCATGATCGCGTCACTCTGACCCTGCGCTCCTCCAGCAGCCCACAGTGCACCGCGCGCGACGCGCCTCAGAACACGCCCCGCTGCCTACTGAGACTGCACTACACAGGCAGCACACTAGGGTTTAACACACAGCCCGTGAGTGACGAGCTCACTACTGTTATTATTACTTCTGGCAAATCTGCATATTCACGAGTGTTTTACTTCATTAGACAAAAATATATATCTCGAGTTTCCTGTGTTGTGTTAATAATCATAATCCTGCCCGTATCCCTCACACAGATCTGTTCAGTAATAAACATTCATCAGCCACAAAACTACAACCTGAAGATCGTCACTTCATCAGGAAAAATCATCTTATGTCTCCATGTAAACGTACATATATAATTAGCGGCTATCTAAGCACATGTAGTTATTAATAAAACCTTTTATTCCATAAAAACAATAAAAAACAATAAAAAGGAATAAATGACTGAGACGGGGGTTTTGTCATTTTTTATTCAGATAGGTCTATAGTCTTTATTTCATTTTATTATTATATGTATTATTTATACATACTTTTGTTTCTTTAATATGAACTGTCAGATTAATAGACAAAACATAACATAATTTATGAAATAACAACAAAATACGGTCTTATTTTATTAGCGTTTAATTATAGCTTTTTATTAATATTCTCAGTCGTTTTTATTTTGCCTGTTTTAAGTTTCAGTGATTGTTTTGTTTTAAATCATTTTTATTATTATTATTATTATTTTATTTTTTTGCAATAGGTCTCATTTTCATTTAACTTCGTTTTATTAATTCTGTTTACTACATCAAAATGAGAAATATAGCCACAAGAACAAAGAGGTGTTATTCATGGTATCATATTAACGGCGGATATGAAGTTTAGCTTGAAGTAATAATAGGTTAATAATAAAATATAGATTTTTTCGCTCAAATGCCGCATGTGACGCTACAGACTGACGCAAGACCCGCGCTGATGCCTCTGGGCCACCGTACGCCGCGAGGGGCGTGGCCTCCTCCCTGACCTTCTGAAGGACGAGCGCGTCAGCCAATCAGCGTGGCGCTGCAGCACGTGAGGAGCAGTGCGCGTGCGCAGAGCGCGGCGTGACACTCGTGCAGTGGAAGTGTGTGACCGGTGATCCCGGTTCATCAGTGTGTGTCTGTCCGTGGATCATGTCGTGGCTCTTCGGGCTCGGTCGAGGTCAGAGCGGCACTCCGCCAGACGCTCCGGTTCCGCCCGCTCCTCCTCCTCCTCCCGCGGCCGGCGGCTCCGGTTCCGGTTCGGGCGACAGACCCAAGGACAAATGGAGCAACTTCGACCCGACGGGGCTGGAGCGCGCGGCGCAGGCGGCCAAAGAGCTGGACCGATCGCGTGAGTATCATGTGAAGGGCACTGGGTCAGAGGTCAGAGCTGATGTATTGATGTGTGACCCCTGTGACCGCAGGTCACGCCAAAGACGCGCTGGATCTGGCGCGCATGCAGGAGCAGACCGTGCAGCTGGAGCACCAGGGCAGAATCAAGGTAAGATCCGGGTCACACGGGGTCCAGATCATCACACTGAGAGCAGCTGTCAGAAAGAGAAATGATGCTGCTGATGATGAAAGGCTTCACACAGTCAGATTCATGAGAGAGGAACAATTTAAAGGGACAGTTCACCCAAAAATGAAAATGAGCCCATGATTTACTCGCACTCAAACATAAGTGTACATCACTTTCTTCTTTCAGACAAATACAGTCAGAGTTAAAATGTCCTGGCTCCTCCAGGTTTTATAATGGCAGTGAATGGCTGTTGTGATTTTGAAGACCAATAAGTGAGTCCATCCATCATAAAAAGAGCCTCTCATAGCTCTGGAGGGGGTGATTAAAGGCCTTTCAAGGCAAATCGTTGTGTTTTTGTAAGAAAAATATAATATTTTAAAACTTTGTAAACTAATCTCTGGCTTCTGTTAACTATTGTATGCATGTTCACGGATCTAGGTGTAATTTTTAATTTTGGGTGAACTATCCCGTTAATCCAGAGTTTGTGATTGTCCATCAGATGAAGTGTCTGTATTGATGGTCAATTTGAAGAAATTGATTAAATGTTACAAAATTATGCAATCATTTACAATAAAACTATCAAACTATCCAGCACAGAATAAAAACTAAAAACAGATTTGTGACTGTTTATTTCACAATTCAGACTTTTTCCTTTTAATTGCAAGAAAATGGTCAGAATAATGAGAAAGATTGTTTGTATCTTGCTGTTTTGACCTTTTGAAATGTTTCATCTCACAGAGTCTGAGATAAAGTTGTAATACAAATACAAAAATACAAATGTACTCCCTTCATGGAAAAGTTGTACTCAAGCACAAAACAGCATTGTAGTATTGTAGAATTATATTTAATGAATATATAATGATTTGATTTACAGCACTTTCGTACATTAATAGAAACATACACAAACACAACAGATGCACATCATTTATTCTTCATTTTGTACATGCAGAATGAAAACTTATTTCCTGTTATGCTGAGAAGGTTACACCACTACACTGTGCGTGTGTGTGTGTGTGTGTGTGTGTGTGTGTGCGTGCGTGCGTGTGTGTGTGTCAGGAGTATGAGGCAGCGGTGGAGCAGCTGAAGGGCGATCAGATCCGTATCCAGGCAGAGGAGCGCAGGAAGACTCTGAACGAGGAGACCAGACAGCATCAGGCGGTGAGTCACCCTTCTGAGGGCATGAGGATGATGAGGGTGAGAGTGATGATGAGGATGAGTGTGAGGATGATGGTGAGGGTGATGATGATGCAGGTGATTCTTTCGTTCGCAGAGGGCACAGTATCAAGACAAGCTCTCACGACAGCGCTATGAGGAGCAGCTCCGGCAGCAGGTGTGTTTCTTCAGACTCTCCTCACACTCCTCTCAGACTCGCGTCTGTCTTACGCCTCCTCCCTTCCTCCACAGCAACTGATGAACGAGGAGAACATGCGCAAACAGGAAGAGTCTGTGCAGAAGCAGGAAGCCATGAGGAGAGGTGAGGCCGACTGATGTCCTTCTGAAGAGCTGACACTGGTGTTCTCTGGCGTCTGAAGGTGATTGTGTGTGTGTGTGTGTGTGTGTGTGTTTGGCCAGCGACCGTCGAGCACGAGATGGAGCTGCGGCACAAGAACGAGATGCTGCGTGTGGAGGCGGAGTCTAAAGCTCGCGGGCGGGTGGAGCGAGAGAACGCTGACATCATCCGTGAACAGATCCGACTGAAGGCGGCCGAGCACCGACAGACCGTCCTCGAGTCCATACGGTAACACCACTCACCTCAGCACAGAGATTCAGGTGTCTCACACATATTTACTTATACATACATGTGTGAATCATGAACACACTTCAGGTCAGGTTTGGTGTGTGTGTGTGTGTGTGTGTGTGTGTGTTTCAGGACGGCGGGCGCCGTGTTCGGTGAAGGTTTCCGTGCGTTCGTATCGGACTGGGATAAAGTGACGGCGACGGTAAGCATTAGCATGGTGTGTGTGTGTGACGGTCATGTGTGTGTGTGTGACGGTCATGTGTGTGTGTGATGCTCTGTGTCTCCTGAAGGTGGCGGGTCTCACGCTGCTGGCGGTCGGTGTTTATTCCGCTCGTAACGCGACCGCTGTGGCCGGACGATACATCGAGGCACGGCTAGGAAAACCTTCGCTAGTGCGAGAAACATCACGATTCACTGTGGTGGAAGCCCTCAAACACCCCGTCAAGGTACCACGATCAAGGTGCAATGATCACTTCCTGTGCAGACAGGAAGTGCGGTGGTAATCAAGCACGTATATGTATCGTTTCAGATGGCGAAGCGTTTGAAGAGCAAACCGCAGGACGCGCTGGAGGGAGTCGTGCTCAGCGTGAGTGTTGGCTCATGCTTCACCACACACACTTCCTGTTAGCGTGCGCGTCTCACTTCCTGTCTCCCTGCAGCCGACGCTGGAGGAGCGCGTGCGCGACATCGCCATAGCGACGAGGAACACGCGACAGAACCGCGGGCTGTACCGGAACATCCTGATGTACGGGCCGCCGGGGACCGGGAAGACGCTCTTCGCTAAGGTACCGCTCGCGCACACGCGTGTTCAGACGCATCGCCG
>NC_081775.1:32622021-32684521 GCF_963082965.1 Carassius carassius | reverse complement strand
ATAAACTACGCTTCTGAAGAAAGACACGACACAGGGTTATTCTGTTTGCTCTGGAGGCGTGCGCTGCAGAGGCTCATGGGTAATGTGTGTGTGTGTGTGTGTGTCAGGCGGCGGCGTACTCCTCCGAGGGCGGTGTACTGACCGAGGCTATGATGGATGCGCGGGTGGATGACGCTGTGAAACAGCACCAGCAGAAGATGGACTGGCTTCATGGAGAAGGGGTTCTGGATAACGAGGGCCGGATGATTCCCGCCAAAGCCTCCGCTCCCCCGCTCAAGGCACAGGAAGTGCTCCGTCCTCTACAGGAAGTGCCATCAGACCGGAGCAAGCCCGACGGGACTCCAGTTTAACGCTCGTGTAGTCTCTTCATGTGTCATTAAAGCTGCTGTTCGTCTGTCTGTATCCATGTTTACTGATCACCAGTCTGTAATATTAATATTCATGTTAATAATCGCCTGGAGACTGAAACAAGTCCACATGAAATCAACGGAAACTGTTTTTACGGCTGACAGTAAAGCCATTTTCACTTCTTATGATGTCTGTTTGAGTTTGAAGGGAATGAGTTATGATCAGATCACTTACAACTCACCAACACTATGTAAATCATTTCACATGAAAGTATGCCAAATTAAGTGTGAATGAATGGATTATGAATTAATTTTATCAATTTAACAAACAAATAAATAAAACTGAGTCAAAAACATAGTGATTCAAAAAGACAAAAATGCCACTGCAGTTTTTCCTTCCGAACAAAGCGACTCACCAGAATGATTCCGACTCTTCATTGATCCGAGATCCGGTTCAAATGAACTCGCTGGATTCTAAATAGGAATTTTCCAATGTTACAGAGCGAGATCCAGAACGAACCGACTCACTATGAATCGGACTTTATGAAGAAGTTTACAACGAACCGACTCAGTAAAAAGAATCGGTCTTTCTGAAGCTACATATGCGAGATTCATGTACTGCGTGTCCACACCGTCAGCGTCCAGAGCGTCAAAGCGGCCGGAAGTCATTCATTTTCAATGTGAGCCGCTTCGAGCAGCGGCGAGGACCGTTGAAAATAGCGATGTGTCGTTCGTGAACGAATCGTTCTTTTTGAACGAATCTTTTAGATGAACGAATCGTTCTCGTTCACTGAAGTTTGAAAAGGGGTACCCCCCCCCCCCAAAAAAACGGCTTATATGAAGGACTGAAAATAACTTGGTATTTATTAAAATATATATACACAAAGAAGTAAAACAGTGAAATACAGCACTCAATCAATTTAAATAAATGTATGCATTTAGCGGACGCTTTTATCCAAAGCGGCTTACAGTGCATTCAGGCTAACACTTGTTACTTAACATGTTCCCTGGGAATCGAACCCACAACCAATGCTCTACCACTGAGCCACAGGAACACTTGAACAATTAACTAATAATTATCCCTACATCAATATCCCTGTCAGTAAAGTCACTGTTACTGCCATTATCATTATTATTTTAATGCCCACTAGTGGTATTAATGTTCTGCTCAGGTAACATCTTCGACTTGACCTCTAAAATAGCCTGTTTTTTAGATTATAATTATTGAGCATGCAGCTCTTTAACCCTGTACTGTCTAGCATGCTCCTCTCATCTCATATTTGGGGATCATCACTCGCCCTCTGTGCCTCCTCCTGGTCCACATTTTCCTCACATTGTCTGAAGGCTTGTGACTGCTCCTCCTCATCTTAAATGTAATGTAATTATGAAACATTGCCATTAGTAGACTAAAATGTGAGTCTGATTAATTAATCAATTCTCCTGCACAGTGTCATGTCATCTTTATCACAGTGCAAAGTCTCTGTCTAACTCCTCTTTTCAGTGGACTTCTTGGCTTCAAACAATAATCAAAGTAGTGAAAGGATTAAGGCATTTAACGATTTTGAATAAAATAATTAATGTGATGCATTACTTCCATCATTCATTCTTCTTGCTAAAATTGAATGTGAGAAACTAATACTTCCTGGTTCTAGTAAGAACTCTTGCTGCTGCATTTTGGACTAGCTGTAGTTTGTTTACTAAGCGTGCAGAACAACCACCCAATAAAGCATCTTCATTCACTGCTACGAACTGATGGTGGTCATATAAGTACGATTTAAACCATGCTAATGCACTTCCACTGATGCCAACAAAGTGTTCAAGTCTATGCAAAAGAATGTTGTGGTCAATTGTGTCAAACGCAGCACTAAGATCCAATAAAACTAATAGAGAGATACACCCATGATCAGATGATAAGAGCAGATCATTTGTAACTCTAAGGAGAGCAGTCTCAGTACTATGATACGGTCTAAATCCTGACTGGAAATCCTCACATATACCATTTTTCTCTAAGAAGGAATATAATTGTGAGGATACCACCTTTTCTAGTATCTTGGACAGAAAAGGGAGATTCGAGATTGGTCTATAATTAACTAGTTCTTTGGGGTCAAGTTGTGGTTTTTTGATGAGAGGCTTAATAACAGCCAGTTTGAAGGTTTTGGGGACATATCCTAATGACAATGAGGAATTAATAATAGTCAGAAGAGGATCTATGACTTCTGGAAGCACCTCTTTCAGGAGCTTAGATGGTATAGGGTCTAACATACATGTTGTTGGTTTAGATGATTTAACAAGTTTATACAATTCTTCCTCTCCTATAGTAGAGAATGAGTGGAACTGTTCCTCAGGGGGTCTATAGTGCACTGTCTGATGTGATACTGTAGCTGACGGCTGAATGGTTGCAATTTTATCTCTAATAGTATCGATTTTAGAAGTAAAGTAGTTCATAAATTCATTACTGCTGTGATGTTGGGAAATGTCAACACTTGTTGAGGCTTTATTTTTCATTAATTTAGCCACTAATTTAGCTCAGTGCCAGCCAACGCGCGAAAGCTGTTTGAATCTGGCAGTTCTGTGACGTCACTGAACATTCTAAATCAGACTCTCAGGGGCACAGAAATAAGAATCCAATATATGGTGCAATAATACTAAAAATGTTAAAATGTAATTTACATTTTAAATTATTTTTGTTATAATATATCTGCCGACATTTGGACTGCCAACCAATCAGCAAACAGCAGCTGACTGTGACCCCAGCAGTCTATGATATAAACAGATAATTTTTGATTGCACATTAATAGCTAGCAATATGTCGCAGAGCTCCTTTCTTAATTTTTTTTTTTAGCAAAAAACCTCGGCTTGATGGACAGCCGGACACAAGGCCTTAACGTTACACCTGATGAGGATGTTTCTCCCTCCCCGGGCCCAACATCAACAGACAGTGTTGCCAGATTGGAAATGTCCAAGTATCGTACCAGAAGTTCAAAATTATCGTATTTGGAAGAAAATTATTACATTTAACAATTAACTACATTTTGACACGACCTGCAAATTACCACTAGGAATATGGTTGGACGGAAGCAGTGCGCCAAAAATACTATCCCATAATTTTGCACATTAATCTGACAATAAATGTGGCACACCCAGATTTTCATATGCACACCCAGAGTCTCTTTTCTGGCTACGCTACTGGTTAATACTTGTGATAAAGAAAGAGCGGGCGCGCCCGAACGTAGCGGACGTCACCCCGAGACGCGTGACGTGTGTGTGCGTGCGTGCGCGCTCGCGAGCGGAGTGAAGATGGCGGATGTTTGGAGTGAGGCGCTTCATGAGAGCAGCTGATAAAGAGAAACACAAACAAACATCAGCGGAGAAGAAGAAGAAGAGAGACGGACCAAGACCCCGCCAGGCAGGTAATCAGGCGTCTAATCATCTTCATCATCATCATCATCAGACGACAAACCCGATGTTAGCTCATGAAAACACTGTTGATTCACACCTCGTTACTGTAAACACCGCGGAGAGATCATCTGAGATCAGAGAATCAGACAGCACAGGTCCAGACCCCTCCGTGATTAAACACGGTTCTGATTATTAATCATGTTTTCATTAGCTGTGATCACGATCTGAAGAGTCAGGCTTTCACCACAAAACAACAACACCCCTACCCGTTACTGCTCTAAACTAGCCCCGATGCAGTTTGGGGGATCCCCGAGTAAACTCGCTGTTAAACACACGTCTTTAGGCTGTTCCTGCTACAGTTTCTACATCAAGGGCTAAATATCACGTTATTGGGATAGTTTCAACACGCAGACATGAGAAACTAACGTTACCCAGTGTTAAAGGAGAAGTTCACTTTCAGAATAAAAACAAAATCCATGCCTGCGCAGAGCTAATGCTAGCCAAGCGTTGTGGTAAAAAAAAAAAAAAAAAGAGAAAGAAATTCAAAACGGTGTTTTTTTAATAAGTTGAGCGATTGTTTTGCTAGATAAGTTGACGTCATGTCCGGCTGCGCAGACGGCGAGCACAGCTGCGCGGTCGCCATGGAGACGGAGGAGGTGCCGTCGGGAACGCGCAGCGTGGACGAGCTCCCCGAGGAGGTGCTGGAGTACATCCTGTCCTTCCTGTCACCCTACCAGGAGCACAAGACCGCTGCACTGGTGTGCAAGCAGTGGTACCGCCTCATCAAAGGTCAGAGGTCACGCAGTGAATCCTAATAATCGCGATTATTCACGGTAACAGTAACTATAACGATCATAGTAGCCAGAACTACAGTGATATCGACCGTAAAGCCCCTTTCACACCAAGAACGATAATGATATTAGATATTGTCTGTTTATTGTATGTGCATGTGTGTCTGTCGCTTTAAATTCTGAAGCTCATTATAGCAGGACGGATTCTGATTGGCTGTCAATGTCAGCTGGTAAAAATCATTATGAAAGTGATTTGTTATCATTATCGTTGAAGTTACCAGTATAGCTAACGTTATTGTTACAGTTCTTATCATTGTGGTTATCGTTATAGTTATTGTTACCTTAAATACTTATTATTATCACTATAGTTTCGTCTTTTGTTGCTGTTGCTATTATAGTTGTCATTAGCATTAAAATTAGTGTTACAGTTATAGTTATTATAGTTGCCATTAGTTATCGTAGAACTTTTAGTCATGATTTCGTTATAGTTTTCATTATTACGATCACCACTATTGCTATTGTAACAGTATTACATTTACACTTATAGATATTATTATAGTTCTCATTAAACGCAGCATTGTCGTTACAGTTAGTTACGGTATAGTTACTGTTATAGTTCTCATTTTAGATATAAAAGTTGTCGTTATTGTTAAGTTGTCGTTATTGTTATATAGTTATAGTGGTTGTTATAGTGACTGTACTTATCATTATAGTTCTTGTTATTGGTGCAGTTATTATGATTACTGTTAAAGTTATCAATGTCATTATAGTTATTATAGTCCCCATTCTAGCTGTAGTTAGTGTTCTAGTTCTAGTTTGAGTTATTATGGTTACAGTGAGCTGTATGGTTCTGGTTGTAGTTATGTCATGTGACTCTGGGATGTGAGACGAGTTTAACGGTCAGTCGGACGCCTCTGCTGAGAACATGAATCAGCACAGCTGTGTCAACTACTCTGTGTGTGTGTGTGTCTCTCTCAGGTGTGGCGTATCAGTGTTATCATGGTTTCCTGAGGGCCGTTCAGGAGGGAAACATCCAGTGGGAGAGTCGCACATATCCATATCCTGGAACACCGATAACACAACGTTTCTCACACAGTCAGTGAATGGATCACACACACACACACACACACACACACATACACACTCTCTCACTCACACCAGTTTCCTGATGTTGCTGTGTGAATCTGCTGAACTAGATCACAGTAGATTCTTTTGAACCAGTTCTTTTAAACCAGTTCTTTTAAAGAGTCACAAGTGATTCGTGTGAATCATTTTAAAGAATGACTCATTGAGTCAGAGAGTCTCAATCACTCTCTGAAGAGATGCTGATCATTTAGTTGTATGAAATGTTAACTGTTGACAGTATGTAGAGTAATGTGTGTGTGTGTGTGTGTGTTGCAGGTGCGTGTTACTACGACTCGAATCAGTCGATGTACGTGTTCGGTGGCTGCACTCAGAGCAGCTGTAACGCAGCGTTTAACGATCTGTGGCGTCTGGATCTCAACAGTAAGGAGTGGATCCGGCCGCTGGCGTCAGGTCAGACTGTGTGTGTGTCTTTGTGTGAGAGTGTGTGTGTGTCTGTGTGTGTGTCAGCTCCATCACTCATGCCTCTCGTGTGTGTTCAGGCTCGTACCCGTCTCCTAAAGCCGGAGCGACGCTGGTGATGTTCAGGGATCTGCTGGTTCTGTTCGGCGGCTGGACGCGGCCCAGTCCATACCCTCTGCACCAGCCCGAGCGCTTCTTCGACGAAATACACACCTACTCGCCCTCCAAGAACTGGTGAGTTCATGCATCGTCTGAATCTGAATAAATCATCTCTCCAGTGATGTGTGGTTTGTTCGGAGGACAATATTTGTCTGAGATACAACTATTAGAAAATCTGGAATCTGAGGGAGCAAAAAAGTCTAAATATTGAGAAAAATCATCTTTAAAGTTTTTCAAATGAAGTTCTTAGCAATGCATATTACTAATCAAAAATTAAGTTATGATATATTTACAGTAGGAGACTGAACAACTATCCAATCTAAATGCATACGTAGTCTACTGCAGAGTCGGTTAATTCTTGGAAAAGTGTTTATTATGGCATACGTTTAAATCTGCACACAATGCATAAAATTTTTATGCACATTTTCCCCCCAGCATTAGTATAATAACAAATCCTACATGTATTAGAGTGAAAACTCATTTACTTCATCTACAGTGATATCGTTGACTTGATTGCAAATAAATGCACAGACACTATTTAACTGAACAGAGATGACATCACTGAATTCAATGATGAACTGCCTTTAACTATCATTTTGCATTATTGACACTGTTGTCCTAATGAATGTTGTTCAGTTGCTTTGACGCAATGTATTTTGTTTAAAGCGCTATATAAATAAAGGTGACTTGACTTATGTGCCTTCCCCGCTCATACAGTACTCAGTGTATTTGTGCAGGTCTTAAAGAGCCTCACAGTTTACTTTAAAGTATTGTAATATATAATAAATAAAATTTATTTGCGTTAAATATTTTGACTGATTTTCTTAAAAGGTTTTCATTTTCTGAATCAATGATGAACTGACTTTAACTGAAACTTGAGTGTTTACTGTGTTGCATTATTACACATGGTTTCATATTTAAAACTGTAAATCTGCTTTGACACAATCTCTCTTTTTAAAAGCACTAGATAAATGAAGGTGACTTGACTTAACAGAAGAGCCTGTGTAATTTCTGTTGCTTTGAGAAGTATATTTTCATAATTTGAACTGAACTTTTATTGAGCCATTTGTCTTGAGCTTTAACTTTGTGTTTGATTGTTTTTAACAAATGAAAAGAAAACGTTGACTGGGTTCTGTGATTCCATCTGTGATTCCTGCATGGTGTGACTCAAGGGAAGCTGTGTGTGTCAGACAGGAAGTGGGAGCCTGTAACTCCGCCCCTTTCTCACCCGCAGGTGGAACTGCATTGTGACGACTCACGGGCCGCCGCCGATGGCGGGACACTCGTCCTCTGTGATGGGCAGCACTATGGTGGTGTTTGGAGGCTCTCTGGGCGCGCGGCAGATGTACGTATGACGCGAGCGAGTCATCCGCGAACGATCCAGTCGCGTGTTTATCCTGTGTGTGTTTGTGTCGCAGGAGTAACGAGGTCTGGGTTCTGGATCTGGAGCAGTGGTCCTGGTCCAAACCGGCCATCAGCGGCCCGTCTCCTCACCCTCGCGGGGGACAGTCTCAGGTAACACTGCCTCCTCAGTCTCTCACTGACTCCCATGATGCTCCGAGTCTGAGCGCTCACTGAGTCCCCTCGTGTTCCTCAGATCGTGATCGACAGCAAGACCCTGCTGATCCTGGGCGGCTGCGGTGGGCCAAACGCTGTGAGTATCTGCTGTTTGTGCGTGAGTGTGCAAGTGAGAGTGTGCGAGTGGTAATGCGTGAGTGTACGAGTGGGACTGCGTGAGTGTGCGAGTGGGAGTGCATGAGTGTGCGAGTGAGAGTGTGCAGGTGGGACTGCGTGAGTGTGCGAGTGAGAGTGTGCGAGTGAGAGTGTGCGAGTGAGAGTGTGGGAGTGTGCGAGTGGGAGTGCGTGAGTGTGAGAGTGTGCAGGTGGGACTGCGTGAGAGTGTGCAAGTGGGACTGTGTGAGTGTGCGAGTGGGAGTGCGTGAGTGTGCGAGTGAGAGTGTGCAGGTGGGACTGCGTGAGTGTGCGAGTGGGAGTGCGTGAGTATACGAGTGAGAGTGTGCAGGTGGGACTGCGTGAGTGTGCGAGTGGGAGTGCGTGAGTGGGACTGCGTGAGTGTGGGAGTGTGCGTGAGTGTGCGAGTGAGAGTGAGTGTGCGAGTGGGACTGTGTGAGTGTGCGAGTGGGAGTGCATGAGTGTGCGAGTGGGAGTGCATGAGTGTGCGAGTGGGAGTGCGTGAGTGTGCGAGTGGGAGTGCGTGAGTGTGCGAGTGGGACTGTGCGAGTGGGAGTGTGCGAGTGGGACTGCGTGAGTGTGCGAGTGGGAGTGTGCGTGAGTGCGAGTGGGACTGCGTGAGTGTGCGAGTGAGAGTGTGGGAGTGCGTGAGTGTGCGAGTGGGACTGTGCGAGTGGGAGTGTGCGAGTGGGACTGCGTGAGTGTGCGAGTGGGAGTGTGCGTGAGTGGGACTGCGTGAGTGTGCGAGTGAGAGTGTGCGAGTGGGAGTGTGCGAGTGGGACTGCGTGAGTGTGGGAGTGTGCGTGAGTGTGCGAGTGGGACTGCATGAGTGTGGGAGTGTGCGTGAGTGTGCGAGTGAGAGTGAGTGTGCGAGTGGGACTGCGTGAGTGTGCGAGTGGGACTGCGTGAGTGTGCGAGTGGGAGTGCGTGAGTGTGCGAGTGGGAGTGTGCGAGTGGGACTGCGTGAGTGTGCGAGTGGGAGTGTGCGTGAGTGCGAGTGGGACTGCGTGAGTGTGCGAGTGGGAGTGTGCGAGTGGGACTGCGTGAGTGTGCAGGTGGGACTGTGCGAGTGGGAGTGCGTGAGTGGGAGTGCGTGAGTGGGAGTGCGTGAGTGGGACTGCGTGAGTGTGCAGGTGGGACTGCGTGAGTGGGAGTGCGTGAGTGGGAGTGCGTGAGTGGGAGTGCGTGAGTGGGAGTGCGTGAGTGTGCGAGTAGGACTGCGCGAGTGTGCAAGTGGGACTGCGCGAGTGTGCAAGTGGGACTGTGCGAGTGGGAGTGCGTGAGTGGGAGTGTGCGAGTGGGAGTGTGCGAGTGGGACTGCGTGAGTGTGCAGGTGGGACTGCGTGAGTGGGAGTGCGTGAGTGGGAGTGCGTGAGTGGGAGTGCGTGAGTGGGAGTGCGTGAGTGTGCGAGTGGGACTGCGCGAGTGGGACTGCGCGAGTGTGCAAGTGGGAGTGTGCGAGTGGGACTGCGTGAGTGTGCGAGTGAGAGTGCGTGAGTGTGCGAGTGGGAGTGCGTGAGTGCGTGAGTGTGCGAGTGGGAGTGTGCAGGTGGGACTGCGTGAGTGCAAGTGGGACTGCGTGAGTGTGAGAGTGGGAGTGTGCGTGAGTGTGTGAGTGGGACTGCGTGAGTGTGCGAGTGGGAGTGTGTAGGTGGGACTGCGTGAGTGCGAGTGGGAGTGCGTGAGTTTGTGAGTGGGATTGCGTGAGTGCGAGTGGGAGTGTGCGTGAGTGTGTGAGTGGGACTGCGTGAGTGTGCGAGTGAGAGTGTGCGAGTGGGAGTGTGCGAGTGGGACTGCGTGAGTGTGCAGGTGGGACTGTGCGAGTGGGAGTGCGTGAGTGGGAGTGTGCGAGTGGGAGTGTGCGAGTGGGACTGCGTGAGTGTGCAGGTGGGACTGCGTGAGTGGGAGTGCGTGAGTGGGAGTGCGTGAGTGGGAGTGCGTGAGTGGGAGTGCGTGAGTGTGCGAGTGGGACTGCGCGAGTGTGCAAGTGGGAGTGTGCGAGTGGGACTGCGTGAGTGTGCGAGTGAGAGTGCGTGAGTGTGCGAGTGGGAGTGCGTGAGTGCGTGAGTGTGCGAGTGGGAGTGTGCAGGTGGGACTGCGTGAGTGCAAGTGGGACTGCGTGAGTGTGAGAGTGGGAGTGTGCATGAGTGTGTGAGTGGGACTGCGTGAGTGTGCGAGTGGGAGTGTGTAGGTGGGACTGCGTGAGTGCGAGTGGGAGTGCGTGAGTTTGTGAGTGGGATTGCGTGAGTGCGAGTGGGAGTGTGCGTGAGTGTGTGAGTGGGACTGCGTGAGTGTGCGAGTGAGAGTGTGCGTGAGTGTGCGAGTGGGAGTGCGTGAGTGTGCAGGTGGGACTGCGTGAGTGTGGGAGTGCGTGAGTGTGCGAGTGGGACTGCGTGAGTGTGCGAGTGGGACTGCGTGAGTGTGCAGGTGGGACTGCGTGAGTGTGCAGGTGGGACTGCGTGAGTGTGCGAGTGGGACTGCGTGAGTGTGCAGGTGGGACTGCGTGAGTGTGCAGGTGGGACTGCGTGAGTGTGCAGGTGGGAGTGTGCAGGTGGGACTGCGTGAGTGTGCGAGTGGGAGTGTGCGTGAGTGTGCGAGTGGGAGTGTGCGTGAGTGTGCGAGTGGGAGTGTGCGTGAGTGTACGAGAGTGGGAGTGTGCGTGAGTGTGTGAGTGGGACTGCGTGAGTGTGTGAGTGGGAGTGTGCAGGTGGGACTGCGTGAGTGCGAGTGGGAGTGTGCATGAGTGTGCGAGTGGGACTGCGTGAGTGTGCGAGTGGGAGTGTGCGAGTGGGAGTGCGGGAGTGTGCGAGTGGGAGTGCGTGAGTGTGCGAGTGGGAGTGCGTGAGTGTGCGAGTGGGAGTGCGTGAGTGTGCGAGTGGGACTGCGTGAGTGTGCGAGTGGGAGTGCGTGAGTGTGCGAGTGGGAGTGCGTGAGTGCGAGTGGGAGTGCGTGAGTGCGAGTGGGAGTGCGTGAGTGTGCGAGTGGGAGTGCGTGAGTGTGCGAGTGGGACTGCGTGAGTGTGCAGGTGGGACTGCGTGAGTGTGCGAGTGGGACTGCGTGAGTGTGCGAGTGGGACTGCGTGAGTGTGCGAGTGGGACTGCGTGAGTGTGCAGGTGGGACTGCGTGAGTGTGCAGGTGGGACTGCGTGAGTGTGCAGGTGGGACTGCGTGAGTGTGCAGGTGGGACTGCGTGAGTGTGCAGGTGGGACTGCGTGAGTGTGCGAGTGGGACTGCGTGAGTGTGCGAGTGGGACTGCGTGAGTGTGCGAGTGGGACTGCGTGAGTGTGCGAGTGGGAGTGCGTGAGTGTGCAGGTGGGAGTGCGTGAGTGTGCGAGTGGGACTGCGTGAGTGTGCGAGTGGGACTGCGTGAGTGTGCAGGTGGGACTGCGTGAGTGTGCAGGTGGGACTGCGTGAGTGTGCTGGTGGGAGTGCGTGAGTGTGCGCGCGTGAGTGTGCGAGTGGGAGTGCGTGAGTGTGCGAGTGGGACTGCGTGAGTGTGCGAGTGGGACTGCGTGAGTGTGCGAGTGGGACTGCGTGAGTGTGCGAGTGGGACTGCGTGAGTGTGCAGGTGGGACTGCGTGAGTGTGCGAGTGGGACTGCGTGAGTGTGCAGGTGGGACTGCGTGAGTGTGCAGGTGGGACTGCGTGAGTGTGCGAGTGGGACTGCGTGAGTGTGCAGGTGGGACTGCGTGAGTGTGCAGGTGGGACTGCGTGAGTGTGCTGGTGGGAGTGCGTGAGTGTGCGCGCGTGAGTGTGCGAGTGGGAGTGCGTGAGTGTGTGTGTTTGAGTGTGAGAGTGAGTGATTGTGTGTGTGCGCGAGTATGTGTGCACTTGTGTGTGTGTGAGTGTGTTATTGCACTGCAGTGATGTCTGTGTGTGCAGCTGCTGAAGGATGCGTGGCTGCTGCACATGAGCGCCTCCCCCTGGACGTGGCAGCAGCTGCGTGTGGAGAACGAGGATCACGGCGCGCCGGAGCTCTGGTGTCATCCGGCCTGCAAGGTGAGACTTCAAACAATCACTTCCTGACTAGAAAATTGTCAGACATAAACTCTCAATCGCAAGAAAAAAGTCAGGATTGGAAGATAAAAAGTTTTCTTTTTTCAACAAAAGTAAACAAACAGGATGTAAACTTAGAATTGTGAAGTCAGAATTCACAAAGTTCTCCTAATTCTATTAAACTACTGCCAGAAAAATATTGAAATTGTGAGATAAAAAGTTGTGATTACATAATTTTGTCTGCTTAAATTCACCCTTTTTCTTACAATCCACTGCAATGTCGCATTCAGATCCATCCTACACTTTTCAATAATCCATTTCCCTCAGAAGTACATCGCAACACAGACAACAATCCATAGTCAAAATATGAAAATTGCAACAAAGAAAACAATTGCGAAAAAAGTTAAAATTGCAGAAAGAGGCAAAAAATTGTAAAAAAAAATGTAATTTAAAAAAAGTAGCAAAAATGTAAAAATTGCATAAAGTCTGAATATGGAAAAGATGTCAAAATATTAGAAAAAAAGTCAGAATTGCAGATTTATATAACGCAGTTTATATATCCCCCCCTCCCCTCTCTCTATCTCCCCCTCCTCCCCCCATCTGTCTCTCAGGTGGGTCAGTGTGTGGTGGTGTTCTCTCAGGCTCTGTCAGGTCGAGCTCCTCTCAGCCCCAGTATGAGCTCTCGTCCCTCACCCATCAGCTCCACACCGGCTCCTCTGGGGCCAGACCCGCCCTCGCTGCGCTCACAGTCTCCGGTGCGCGGCGGAGCGGCAGGCGTGGTGCTGGGCGCGGTCGAGGAGGCTCCCTGTGTGAACGGGCGCTGGGGGACCCTTCGGCCCCGAGCATCGGCCCGAGCCTCGCCCTCACGGGGCCCCGACAGCCCACCGCTGCTCAACGGCTCCTCACCCTCCACCAGCCCGGCGTCTCCACCCACACGGCCGCAGGTGGAGTACAGCTGGGACGACCTGCCCTCTTCTAACGGGCTGCACACGCCTCCGCTGACCGGGTCACCATGCACCCCTCCGGGCGCTGTTTCTCCCGCCGCCCTGCGCCGTGGTCTGGAGGCCATCAAAGCTTCCTCCTCGCTGCCGTCCTCCTCCTCACTGTCCCAGCCAGGTGTGGCCACGCCTCCCGCCTCCTCCAGCCCCCCGCAGGCCTCCGACGGACCCCCCATCCCACCCATCGCCCGTCGCCTCGCCCACCACCCGCCGCAGAGCTTGAACGTGGGCAAGCCGCTCTACCAGTCGCTCAACTGCAAGCCCATGCAGATGTACGTGCTGGACATCTCTCGTGCCAAGTCGGGCAGCGTGGTGTCGTGGCGGGCGTACGGGAGCGGAGGAGCACCCAGCGCGGTCACCGGGCCGCCCGAGACCAGCCTGCATACAGTGGTTCAGGGCCGCGGAGAGCTCATCATCTTCGGAGGCCTGATGGACAAAAAGCAGAACGTGAAATATTACCCCAAAACCAACGCCTTGTACTTCGTCCGCGCCAAGAGGTGATGGAGGAGCAACGCCGACTGCTGCCCTTACACTAACTTACTCAAACACAGCTCCACACGTATACAGGACACTATAACATAGATGTGCTTTCAGTTTCTGAGCGAGTGAAAGATGTTTTAGTTCTGAGAGGGAACTCTAGAAGGGAATCTTTTATTGTTTGGCACATTTCACCTCTGAAACGCTGATCTGACAAAAGTAAACCGGCGACTGGAGGAGGAACTGATGAAATTGACCTTTTTTTTACCGCTCTTTCAGCCTGCAATGTTTACATTAAGTGTGTGTGTGTGTGTGTGTGTGTGTGTGTGAGAGTGCTGTTGAGGGAATGAGACTGTGGATTGTAAACAGAAATAAAGTTCTTCATGTCTTAATGTCTTAATTCTGATATAATGTTGCGTGATCTTTGACTATAACAGAATAAAACTGTGCGGTCATCTCCGTTCACACAATTCTACTACATGCTACATTTGAATGTATTGTTATTTTATTTCAGGTATATAAATGTAAAAACCTCACCTTCAGTGGCCTGTAGCACCATGGTAACCTATGCTCCAGAGCAGGTTTTATTCTGGGTTAGAGATGACAAACACTACCCTGACCAATCAGCTGTGAGTACAGTGACACTGAAGCCACTCCCCCAGATCTCTCGCTCTCTATTAAAGCAGTTTACAGTAAAAGTATTTTACAGACAAAATTGGCTGACTTTTGCGGCTACTTATTATATTTATATCATATTAATTCTAATTGTTTATAATTCATATGTATTTACTAATTATATGAATTAGCAATTAATTTTACGTGTGTGTGTGTGTGTGTGTGTGTGTGTGTGTGTGTGAGAGACTGCTGCACGTGTCACACATTCACGTGCACCCGCTCCAGAGTTAGTAATCACAAACTCTGAGTGGACAGAGAAGGTTTATGTCAAGCTTTGTGAGCCCGGTGAACCTTATCTTAACCAGCTTGGCTTCATCAGGTTTAGTCACCTCTAAACTTACTCTGAGTTTGTTAATCTCGCTTCGTGATACAGGTCCTTTTTTGAGAACGGCCAAACATATGCAAACAGAGATTATTTATTATTATTATTTCTATTTTTAACGGTTAAATTAATTTCTAGTGTTTAAATTAATTGTTTAAAGCGGATCGTTCCAGTCCTTGTCTCTGATTGGCTGAGCTGCGTTCAAAGCTGTTGTAAATAAAGAAACACACCTTTGTTTACTTCTGTGTTGCTCAGCAGCGGCAACTGATTCTGAGGAACTACATTGTTTGTTGGAAAATTACTGTTTTTATTAATATCATTCCATTTTAATTGCTCTGTCTTCAGTTTTAATTTAATTTTTAATGCTTGTTTAATTTTTTTTATTTTTTTTTATTTACTTCGTTTAATGTTTACTCAGTATTTAACAGTTTGTGTTTGTAATTGGGACAATTTGCTGCCATCAGTGGTTTGTGTAGCTCTGTTTGTTCCAGTTTTGACTCAAGAATGTGAGTATTCGATCCGCTATGGGACTTTCACCATGATTCACCTTGCCTTTAACCCATTTGAATTCAGTCTGCGATGCTCCGTCCTGATTGGCTTAGCACTGGGGAGGCAGTGAGGTGAAGAAGCAGCTGCGCTGTGATTGGTCAGGGCAGGGCAGTGGGTGGGGCGTTGACTCGAGCACTTTGTGTATACTACACTCGAGTATATTTGAGTTTGAGTAAATTTGAATGTATTGTGTGAGAATACCTGAGTATATCCGAGTCTGAGTATACTTGAGTATATCTGAGTTTAAGTATATTTGTGTATATCAGAGTTTGAGTGTGTTGTGTGTGTAAATCTGAGTATCTTTGAGTTTGAGTATGTGCGAGCGGGTTGGTGTGTTTTTTCTGCTGTTTTATTGAGCGAGTGTTTGTGTTGTTCAGGGCGTGTTGAGTGTATCGGCCTGAGGGGTTAACAGGTCATTAACAGGGATGTCCCTGGGGTCATGGTGGGGTCAACTGGACACATTCAGCTCTGCTAAACACTGGGTCACACATCTGCACATGTAAATGAGCACAGACTGACGTGTGTGAGGTGTAATCCAGGAAGAGATGAGGATGCCATGATCAGAGGGTCTGTGGACGAGTTCAAAAGGGTAAAACACACACTATATACAACAGCATTAACAGTTTAGAGTAACCTCTCTCAGGGGCGTCTGTACTGCGGGTTTGGGGACTGTCTGATGAATGTTTGTGCTACTGTGGGGGTCAAGGGTTTGTATGAAGGAATGACACCAGTGTTTGTGTGTCTGACTCCTCATACGGTTCTCAGTATGTTCAGATGGGACGTCCTGAGACAGTGAACACACATCTACACTGATTCACCACACACTGACGCTTGCACTTAAATTGACTCTTCAAATGCAGCTGAAGAGGATCATGGGAAGAACAGTTTTACCTCACCGGAGTCTTATCTCTGATATAACCCAGTGAAGACTTCAGCTCATTTACATGGGAGCTCTTTGGAGAAAAGTGTCTGCTGAATGCTCAAATCTAATGTAAATGTAAATCAAGATACTAAACGTTTTGATCAGCTCAACACATTTAATCCAAAGTATTTAGTTCCTCTGTAAGGTTTTTTTTTATTGTTGTTTTGTTTTTTTACAATCTCTTTTTACAATCACATTTCCTAAAACAGCACACCATAACTTTGGATCATTTATCATTGCTTTGGCATAAAGTGCTTTGTATAATGTTTTTAGAGTGTTGTGTTACGATTGATAAATGTGATTTAATGTGAGTGTGTGTGCGCGCGTGTGTGTGTGTGTGTCGGCTCCCTCTGCTGGAGGAGTGTGAACGAGCCCTTGGCTGGGGAGAACATTTACATTCACATTCAGTTCAATTCAGCTTTATTTGTGTAGCGCTTTTCATGATACAAATCAGATGAAGTGTAAAGGCCCAAGAACAGAACCCTGAGGAACACCGTGAGAGACAGCGGCAGTTAATGACGTGAACAAACAGATGGTGATCGGAAGTTTTGACTCTTCAATTAGTCTTCAGAAATGGATGACATTAATTTAGTGACTCTTATGGAATTATGATAATATTTTGTAATTATCATTTAAATCTGACAAATTTTTAAACTGTGTGTCTTAAATCAATATCTCAGGAAATTGTTAAGGGGTTTCATATCAGAATATGATTTCATACATGACCTCAGTAGAGTACTCCAGGACTGACAAATCTATAGGGAAATAAAAATTATTTCAATATTCCTATGAAATATTAGATATTATTATGAAAATCTTGTCAATTATTACTCACATTATTCACATTATTTGGAGCGCGCAGAGAGAGCAGCACTCATTGCTATATCTATCTATCTATCTATCTATCTATCTATCTATCTATCTATCTATCTATATATATATATATATATATAATTATCATTTTTGCATATGCATGTTCATTCATGTTTTTTTTTTTTTTATTGAGTCCCGGTGTCCTCTACCAAGGACACTGCATAACATATGAATAAAATATTCATTTCAATAAAAAAAAATAAAAAATCTTACTCTAAACAATGTAATGACATAAAATATTTTTTCCCAATAAAATGTATTATTTCTGAGTCTCAGGATGTTAAAATATATTTTACTCTCATGGAATCCAGTTACTTGGCAGCTGTAGTGTTCTGACGTCACAGTGACGGTGGCGCGCAGGTTTGCGGTGCTCGCCGCCGAGTGCTGCTCTCTCTGCGCGCTCCCACTCATGCACGCGCAAGGGCCTCGAGATCTTCTTCCTCACGTCACGCGCTAGCAGCAGCGGATTTTACCTGACGCTCGGAGATTTAACGACGCGAAGGCGCATATATGTGCATGAACGGGACGCGGACGACGCAGGATGGTTCGGGAAACCAGACACCTCTGGGTGGGGAATTTACCCGAACATGTTCGTGAGGAGAAGATTGTGGAGCATTTTAAACGGTGAGTTACACAAGAAGCGACGCGGCCTGGCGCGGACGCAAACCGCCTCAGCGCGCGATGGCGGAAAAACAGCGACGAAGCGCCGACGAGAGCCGTTTAAAACACCGGAACGAGCCGCAGACGCGATCTAGAAGTCGAAAACAACGCGAACCAGTCTCCGATCAGCTCGAGAACGCGATCGAGTTTAGCTGTTAGCGTTAGCTTGGCTGCCTCACTGCTGACTAGGTTAATGTGTGGAATGTGTGCTGCTCTTCACAGAAAACTGTGTCCCTGTGTGGTTCACGCCTCAGGAAAAGGCGCATAAATCGCGCTTTCAGTCGGAGAACAGTGAGTGTTTGTGTTTGTGTTAGCGGTTAGCTCGCTGCTAGCGCGGAGCCGGTTCAGCAGCAGGAACCGATTTCTTGCGAAGAAACAAACTCATGCGTGTGACACAGTTCTGCTGTTTCTCTGAAGTACAACTCAGTCCTGGGCTCCCATTTCAGTTGAGTGAACTGAATTCGAGTGCTGTGGGGAAACCGCTAAACCGGTGTGAAATCGCTTTGAGAATGTAGTGTGAACGGGCTGCGGAGCGCGTCGAATCGCGTTGCTGAAAGATCTGAGTGATGGTATGTTTACACGTACAGCAATATTCCGATGTTAACGCGATTAAAACGATACTTTGGATTACTATAGTCATACTTTAAGTTAACACCCATTGAATTAAGATGTGGAGTATTCCTATTTTAGTCACATTATCATAGTGCAGTACAGACACGTACACATCTTAATCACATTATTAAAGTTGTGTAGAACATTTCGCCGCATTTTGCGACAGGATACACACGGTAGTGGTCAACCTTTAATAGCAAACAAACGAGCAATGTTGTTTTCTTTTTGCACGTATAGCATGACAAATAGTTAACTGCACTTGCTGTCGTAAAATAAAAATGAAACACCTAAAACTGTACATGGCACAATAACGAATACAAACAATATGTTGATGGGGACGTAATTATGTGTGCCGTTAATAAATCTATGCACTATAACAACGAAAACATTAAAGAATGATTCTAAAAGCAACTTGTGTCCACGCCTTAATCATAATATTAGGGCTTTTGGCACTGCGGGAACCTTTTCATAGTTGCTGAACTAATTGTGGAACTACCCACTTTTTGGTGTTTTCACACCGCTGGAACTGGGTGTGACTTTAGTACTGGACTGCCTTGTTTGAGAACCAAATCCCTTTAAATGGTACTGGGAAACAGTTTGTGCAAAATCGTCCCAGTACTTTAGTACTAGGGATGGGCGATATATCGCATGCGATTGTCACGTGCGTTTCGTCAGTAAAGCCGGTTCCCTGATAAGCGGTAAATCGCCATCACCTGCTTTCTTATAGAGTGGCATTTAATAGATAGAGCCGTAGATCACTGACAAGCTACGCAATATTATATATAATAATATATGCGATTATGAATGCGATATTGCGTAGCTTGTCAGTGATCTACGGATTTTTTTGTGAACTACGGCTCTGTGTAGTAAAGGCCAACCAGTGTTGCAAAGTCTGCAGTTGTTTTTCATGTCCGCGGGTCGAAGCGACCCCAATACAAATAACGTGATGTATAGCCCATAAAATGCTAATTTTTCAGAGGGAACCCTGTCAAAAAATGTGTATTTTATCGCCCAGAACGAAAAGTGATTGGGCTAGTTTTGAGAAGTAATTGGGCAGGTTTTGTTTTGAAAACCTGGCAATCCTGATCTGAACACACGTGCTGGAGATATACAGCTAATCACAGGAGCGACTTTACTGACGAGATGCACATGAAAATCGCATTCGATTTTTTGCACAGCTCTAATATAACTGCTGTTTTATTGATTCAACATGATTTATAAACACACAACTACGACAATATATGGTTTATCTGAATTCTTGTTATAGTTTTCATTATAATAAAGTATATGATATTTTATATATTATTTTGCTTAGCTTGTCAGTGAACTAAGGCTTTGAGTAGTGAACACTCCTCCATCTCAAAGCACTTGATGGAGATTTACTACTGATCACAGAACTGCCCTTGACAAGATTCGCATGGATTCACATTCGATTAATAGCGCAGCCCTATGGTGACCTGTAATGTGGCTGAAAATCACATGACCTTTACAGAGCCTGGTTTCTTCTTTTTCTTCGCAGGTATGGCCGGGTGGAGAGCGTCAAGGTCCTGCGCAAGCGGGGCTCTGAGGGTGGTGTAGCAGCCTTTGTGGATTTCGTTGACATCAAAAGCGCCCAGAAAGCGCACAATGCAGTCAACAAAATGGGGGACAGGGACCTCCGCACAGATTACAATGAGCCGGGTTCAGTGCCCAGCGCGGTGCGGGGCCTGGAGGACCCCACGCCCTCCAGCAGTCACGGAAGGGAGGTTGCGGGGTTCTCGAGGAGCGCCGTGGGGCCGGTGTACGTGCCCCCGGTGTCTCTCCACACCAGAGAGGGGCGCTATGAACGCAGACTAGACGGGTAAGTGGACACGGGCTCCCTCTGCACT
Source organism: Carassius carassius (assembly GCF_963082965.1). Taxonomy (NCBI): domain Eukaryota; kingdom Metazoa; phylum Chordata; class Actinopteri; order Cypriniformes; family Cyprinidae; genus Carassius; species Carassius carassius. Next base: position 32,664,638 of record NC_081775.1, on the reverse strand, counting down.
ACAGGGGCTCTGTGGTGTCAGATACAGGGGTTGAGGTTGGGTTAAACACAATAGACCAGATTCTAGGGATCCCTCTCCGTTCTGAGGCCTGACTTCCTGCACACGGAATTATTAATCCTTGTCTATCATGTATGAATGAGTGGATTAGTTTGGTGTGGGATTACTGTGTGAGCCATAGTTGGATATTACCCACATGGAGAATATCCCGGTCGGTTTGGATATTACGATGGCTGGCCGAGACGTAACGGGTGAGTTTGGATATTAGGCGTTCGCAGAATCTCGGATATTACCCGCCGCCTTGGAACAGTGCTCTTTGGAAGTACGTGCTGATTGATGGATTAAACGCAAGGTTCATAACCGGAACATAGTTAGGAGTTGTCGTGAAGCTTTTTGTCCCTTCTCATTTGCCTTGCACGACTATCCCATCTCCCATTTGGTCATTGTGCTAACTGTGTGTCATGCCGTGGATGTGTATCACTGCCGTGGATTCAGGAGTGAAGTCGCTCTCCGCTGGAGTAAGTGTGTCAGGGCTCATCATCTCCATCCTTGTCACCGCACATCATTCTTAGAGAACGCATGTCACCTGCGCTTGGATACCTTTACGAAGACCCGAAGACCAGAAGACTTCATCATGGAAAGATTCCCACGGATCTAACCTCATGTTGGATGTATAGGTGTAGATCAAGGCTTTTTCTGGATTACCTGATCTCCAGTGGATGTACGGTAGAAGTCCTTCTGGGAAGCATAATGTGCTGGAGTTACGTTTTTTTGTCCCACAGAGCTGTGTTTTTGTCCTTCGGATTATTCCACGAGAGGATAGATTTGTTTTATTCATTTTGGAACATCCTTTTTCTAGACTTTTCCTGTAGTACCTTGAGATGGATGGCCAGACGCTGACGCGACCCTCTTTGGACGAAGAACCATTTTGCTTAGTGGGACCGTATCGTCGTTTTTTAATTTTTCCTTACGCCATCGCTGTTTTTGGCTCACACAAAATTCCTCCTATATTGTATTGGGAATATGTAGTGTCGGTTACTGCTCTGAAAAGGTTGGTATTGCCCTGCCTTATGCCTCTCTGTGCTTTCTCTCTCTAACCTAGACATGCACCCTGTGTCTTAACCCCAGCTCTTTACTAACCCTAGAGCCTTGTGCTTCTATTAACCCCTCTGTTCCTCGTCCGAGTGTTTCCACTCTTCTGTCTGATTTCCCCTCCAGTGTTCAGAGCCAGATAGCAGCATGGTTCATTTGACCGGAGTTAAATGTTCAGCGAATCACTGCATGATTCGTTTAGAAGCGTGTTAGAGCCTCAGCATAGTTCAGTCTACCAGACGTGTGCTTGTGATTTCGCTCGTTAAATTGTGGCTCCGCAACCCGGCCCACTAGATTTTGGATGACGAGGCGTACTTGAGTTCCTGTGATAGCTGTTTGCTATGGATCCGTTCCGATTCTAAGTGTGTGTGTGTGTGTTCCCTTTTCTGTTGTGTTTCTTTCTGTCTCTCTCACAGCAGCGGCTCGGACAGTCGGGAGCGAGCGTATGATCACAGTCCGTACGGACACCACGAGCGCAGCGGCTCTTTCGAGCGGCCGCGGCACTACAACACGGAGTATTACCGGGACCGTACGATGTTCCCCTCCGGGGTGAGCTCCAGCCCAGCCGCCAGCACCATCAGCAGTGGCTTCGACGCACCGGAGTCACACTTTGAGTCTCGGATTCGTGACTCTTTCACCATCTCCAGCTCGACTCGGCGTGACCCGTACCGTGATGACCGGGGCCGCCGCACAGACCGGACGTACCACCATCGGCGGAGCCGGTCCTCACACTCTTCACAGTCACGGCACCCGTCGCCCCAGAGGAGTGCGGGACAGACCCCTAAAGCTGCCCACTCGCCCAAAAGAGTGCCTGTGTCCCCTGGGCGGGGCCCGCGGTCACACTCCCGCAGTCCGTCTTCCAGCTCTGACTCGGTCAGCAGCACCAGCAGCACCGGCAGCGGCAGGTAACTACAGTCATGTCTAAACAAATTTTGTTAAAGAAGTAGCCTACATTTCAATTATGTACTAAAAGTGCTGTATTTTTGCGTTCTTTGTATTATTTAAAAATAATAAAGCTATCACTTGTAGTACACTACATCTTTCACACACTAGTACACTCAAGTGTATTACAAGTGGTGACTAATGCCGCGTTTCCACCGAAATTACCCGGAACATTTGTATCAGGAACTTTTTTTCCCCCAGACCTGTTTCTTTCTGTGCTTCCACCATGGTCTAAAGTACCGATAAGATTAGGCAAATATCTCGTGATGTAGGTCTGCGCGCGTTTCTCAATACAGAGTATGCTGATTTTGGACGTGCATCCTCTGTAGTTCAGACTTTGTGGATTTGACTCGGGAGTGTGATGTCCGCGACGACGCGAATCCGGTAAATCTGCAGCGTACTTGATAACTTCATTCAGCTCGCCTTGGCTACTGCAATTTTACACTCTGTATATTTACAATAAAACAAAATAGGTTATCAAATACCACTGCCTCCTTTCGTTTTCATTTAAACATAATAGCTGCAGAAATGTACTTAGTTCAGGGAAATGTGTACAGCCATTACAGTGAAACAATATTATATAAATTAAAATTTTTCAATTTAACAAAGATAAATAGAATATGGACCAAAGATAACCTGTTAGATTTACCCAAATCGACTGATATTTTATATTTAACCACTAAAGAGACATGATAGATGATCACTGATCTCCTGCTGATCGCGTGGAGCTCACGGTCTCCGAGATCGAGGAAAAACACATTTTTAAATAGGCGCTGAAAATACTGAAATGGCCTGAAATACTTTAAAAATACATTTCATGACACAATAACTAATATTTAGAAAATGATCCGAATGAAGGGTGGTTGAGATCACAATGCTGCGTGAACTCAACCAATCAGGATGTTTAGCGCCCAAATCCCATGCCCAAAAGTTCCGGAACTTTGAAAAAGTACCACCTCACCAGCAGGGACTTTCTGAGGGGCATTTTTTACCCGGAACTTTATTTAGTTCCTGGTTCCTGCGGTGGAAACACACCGAGTACCAGCCCAAAGTCCCTAGTTCCTGGGTAAAGTTCCTGCGGTGGAAACGGGGCATAAGAGTATTTTTAAATCCAGAGATATTGTTACAAGCACACTTTTGTTTATATTCATGGTGTGCCCCAAATAGCATTTTTTGATCTAATGTTTTTCTTAAAAAGTACTTAAGAATCTTATTTGGAATGTTAAGGACAAAATTAGTATGCTAAAAAAGAGCAATTTAAGTACATTATGGAAGTGTACTTTTTTTTTCTTTTTTTAAACCCAGGATGATAATTTGAATATTTTTGGATTGTGTTAAAATTGTAATAATTACAAATAGGGCTGAAACGATTCCTCGAGTAACTCGATTACAAAAAATGATCGAGGCAAATTCCTCTGCCTCGAAGCCTCTTTTAATTTATTTTAAATCTCACGTCAGGATCTTTCGCAATGATTTTTTCAATGTGACACAACGCGTTTACGTCACCCACAAAGCGGAAGTAGACACAAGCGCTGAGTCTGAAATTGCATACTGCAAGGAGTCAGCAGTGTTTTGATTTGAGGAACACAAACGTAAAGAGAACGTCGTGGCATGTGTCCAGTGCAAGATAGAGCTGGCATACCACAACTAGGGCTCTATGATTTCCGTGATGCAGAGAACACGGAGGGAATCGCCGAATCCAGTCATAAAAACGGAATTTTACAGTTTAACGAGGAATGGCACGGAATTTGCCAAATGTTTAATGAATTAGTCAAAAATAGGTCATTGCACTTACATCAAATCACGATATGGACTAATATCTGTAAATATTAAGCTGGAACAGACCATTTAAATATGAATCCTGCATGTTCTGCGTGTCTCTGTTAATGAATGGAGCAAAAGCGCATCTTCCTTTATTAACACACACTGAAGCGCGCGTGACGCTCCGGTGATTTCAGCGTCTGCTGTCTCACTCAATAAGACGTGAACACATGAACAACATCTCCAGAACTGCTCTGACAGTCACTTCATGAACATTTGACCGTTTGATTTGAGTAAAACTAGCGTCACGGATGTTGTCAGGACCCGGAGCTTTGCGTGCCTTGATCCTGCTGAAGGATCTCCTCACACTGTCTGGGGTCAGCATCATCACCTGGTCGCCGGGAGGAGGTGGAGGGGTGCAGTGGTGCTGATTTGTTGCTCAAAGCGAGCGAAGAAGGTGATTAGCTCAGTCAGCAGGGACAATGTGCCGTCACAGGTCTGCAGGGGCTCTGGAGTGCCACTGACTCTTTAGTGGTTAAACATAAAATATAATTCGTTTTGGGTAAATCTTAACAGGTAATCTTTGGTCTATATTCAATTTATCTATATGTCTAAAATGAATATTAAAAAGTCAATTTGAAATAATATTTTGTGTCACTGTAATGGCTGTATATACACATATCCCTGAACGAAGTACATTTCTGCTGCTGTTCTTATGTTCAAATGAAAACGAAAGGAGGCAGTGGTATTTGATATCCTATTTCGTTTTATTGTAAATATACAGAGAGGGAGATTGCAGTAGCCAGGTCAGCTGACTGAAGTTATCAAGTACGCTGCAGATTTACCGGATTGGCGTCGTCGCAGACATCACACTCCCGAGTCGAATGCACGACGTCTGAACCACCGAGGATGCACGTCCAAAATCAGCGTACTTTGTACTGAGAAACGCGCGCAGACCTACGTCACCAGACTATTTGCCTAATCTCCCCGTTACTTTAGACCGCGGTGGAAACACAGAAAGCAACAGGTCTGGGGGGGGAATAGTTCCTGGGGAAAAAGATACTTGTAAAATCGTTCCAGGGTAATTTGAGTGGAAACGTGGCATTCGTGCATCGTTCCTGTTGTTGAAGCTGGGAGGAATGTAAACCGCAACGAGCAGTACGGCTGAATATTCCCTCTCGGATTGAACAGCTGGAGTTAATAATCATAAACTCCACCAGGGCTGAGCGGTGTTTGCAGACCACAACAGCATCGGGGCACCACGCGTCATTGACGTGAACACAAAGTGATGCGGAGTGGCCATTACACCTCGTACAGCTCGTGTTTCTAATAATTCAGCCGCCCACAGTCAATTATTACACTCATTCGCTAATGATCCGCTCTGCAACAAACCATTGCCCAGAATTACTGCACATCTGACTGTTTTTATATTCCTTACTGACGGATTGCACAGGTTTGAGTAGCAATGAGCTTCTTCACACTGCCTTGTGCTTTTGAAGTTTTGCCACATTTCTTCAATTAAGGATGATTGCTACGTAGCATATGGTGTTTCAAGTGAGTTGTGGGGAAAACCCAAAATCCAGCCCTTCTCCTTCACTACTGATACTGCGACTATTCTTGTTTGTACGTGTTCATTCGCTGCCATTTTCCACATTCATTTTTTTCTCCCTTTAAAACATTTGTTGTGATGTGTGACTAAGTCTGCTCACATCTGAAAATAATATATGAAAAACAAAATAATTTCACACAAAAACATTAGGATATAGCTTATATTTCATTAGTAGCCTGTGTAATGATTGTAAAACCGGTTGAGAACCACTGGGCTTACTGATAAATCATCAGACAACACCCTTCTGTGCAAACTGTGTGTCTGTTATTACAGTTAACTGTGTGAAGTGATCTGGAACTGTAATGCGGTCAGAAGGAACTACGTTTGCCATGCGTTTCCCAGAAAATAATTGCACACCTCAGAACATTCACCATCCAATCAGATTCAAGCATTCAACATGTATTTTACCCCCACAACAATACCAACATGTTCACCTTCTCTGGTTTAAGACTTGATCTTTTACTTTACTTTAGCTTGAACCATCCATCGTTTTCCTCAGTATTTGTCATTTGTGCTTTGCGCCCCTGCTGACGCGGTGAGAATAAACCAGGATTGGTCGCACTCTGTTATAATGTCAGCTTGTAATCAAACACCTAAATCCCGTACATGACAAAACAAGATTTTCTTATATCATTTGTAGTATTTTCTAATTTAATATATGTGGTGTTGAGCTTGATGAATAGTCAACACTTCAGTAAGTGTAACTCTCAATGAAAAGCACACATTTGTTCTAAAAGGCGTTGGGTTTGTTTATGCCAGGCTGTGCTGTCCACTGTTAGTAGGGTCAGGGATTGCTGCAGAGGGTCTGTCTGAAGCAGGTTCTTGTCTTGTTTTGCTGCAGCAGTGATTCGAACAGCAGCTCCAGTGAGGGATCGCGAGCGCGCTCAGTGCAGTCCACAGCCACACACGCTCCTCCGGCTCCTCCTGTGCTCACGCTGGACTCAGACGAACCACGGAGGAGCTTCGGCATCAGAGTCCAGAACCTCCCGGCACGATCCACAGGTGACCGCTTACTGCTCGCATCCGCCGTGTTTCAGTCTCCTTTAACCCTTGTGCAGTGTTGGGAGGGTAATGTTGACTCTTATTTTCTCTGTGTTTGAGCTAATGGAATGATTTTTGGTGACATCTTATTTTGACACATATTTTGGGAAAATGCTTTGAAAAATTTCAAAAACTTAACGGTACACTGTGGGCAAATTCACTACCCTTTCGTAATGTTCGTGGATCAAAACATCCACTAAATTAAACTGCTGTGAAAATGTCAGATAAATATTTTTTTCTATTTTTTTTTTGCATAAATCTATTAATCAGCCTCAGTCCTGATCAAAACTACCAAATGTTTAAAAGAAATCCAAGATTTTAACTCTTTAATTACCAAGTTCATAAATGACGTTTTCAATATAAAAAGTGATTGTGGACTGGATTTTTTTTAAACCTTCTATAACAGTCTTGGGCATGTCAAAGATTAGTAACAAGATTGGCTTTGATGTATTGTTAGTTTTTGTGCAGCATTAGATTTACATTTTTTCTCCCTCATGTATTGCTGGTGGCTGTTTTTGCCCCATTGACTTCCATTATAACCACATTTTTTGATTGCAAAGCCATGACACCATATAATCATGCATTCTTGATTGTTGGTGGTTTTCCCTGTTGGGAAGAGGTAAAATTTGTTATTTTTACAGTTGATCACTAGGTGGGACCATTAACCCTTTAGATAGGTCTGTGCAAAAAAAGGCCCAATGATTGAGAGTCTCTTCATGTACAGATCTTTGGAAAAATGTTAAAATTTAAACATGTAGGTTGTTGGATTTTTTTTAAAGGGTTAGTTCAGCCCAAAATGAAAATTGTTATTCTTATGTTGTTCCAAACCCCTAATAATGTTTTTTCATTTTCAGAACACAAAGTAAGAGAGATCTCTGTCTAAAAGAGACAATCTGAGAGATTTCTGCCCTTCCATTGAAAGTTGACTATAACTAATGTTTCAGCATTTTATAAAGCTATTAAATAAAATAACAATCCATGTGAATAGAGGGGTCTTTTGAAGATACACCGTAATATTGTATATACAGATTTAATTTAGTCCTTTATTCACACGCAAACATTGATCACCTAACACCTGGTTATGGAGGTTCTTGTGCATCAAGCAAGAACAGACAAGCTTCTTTTTATGATCGCTGATTAAGGTTTATATGTGAAGAAAAGCCTAAAATAAATCTGTTCATCCTATAGAGAGATTGAATTTCTTCAGAAGATACGTGCATAAATGTATGTATTTGTGCGTGTGTGATCCTGGAGCACAAAACCAGTCTTAAGGGTCAATTATTCTAAACTGAGATGTATGCCTCATCTGAAGCTGAATAAATCATCTCTCCATTGATGTGTGTTTTGTTAGGAGGACAATATTTGTCATATTGTGAATTTTCATATTACTAATAAAGATTAAGTGTTAATATATTTACAGTAGGAAATTTACAAAATATCTTCATGGAACATGATCTTTATTATCTAATGATTTTTATTAGGTGCTGGTACACTTGCTTGCTCTTAAAATACTAGTCATTGTTGGTCATACAGATAAGAGTAATATATCTTTCAAATCTGTAAAAACTCTACGCTTATTTGTGTGCACTCACAATAAAAGCATGAAGAAAATGGTGCTTTTGCAAAATAATGAAAACAATCAGGATGCACTTTCTGCCGTCTCGGTCTCCGTGAACTTGAGTGCAAAATATTCTTAATTATATTTGCCTTACAGATAGGGAAAAATCTCATCTATAGAGAGCAAAATGTCTATTTCAAAAGAACCAAGTCAAATGCGAAACAAATGTGTTCAGATTACATAATCCGTATGAAACATGCATACAGGCGCATCCGTGTTGCCGACTTCATCTCTTAAAACAAAAACTAAAAAGCACTAGTCATTTGCACACATTTGGTCAAATGTATGTGTGTGTAACTTATTACAAAGTTGTTCTATACAGTATCTTCTCCTACTGCAGGAAATGTAATTTTTCTCTGTGATATTTAGCGCAAGTTAATCAGGAAGTGACTCTTTTGATCTTTTCAACTCACTGAATGGAAACAGTGCTTTATTTGCAAATGTTTAATACTTTGTTCCAAGTACTCACAAGTTTAATTCATAACCTAGGATTGAAACTTTAAAAAATTGACAGAATTTTCCTTTTGGGGCTGATCTCACCCTTTAAGGCCACCAAACACGCTGCATGTTGGGTTAGAGGTCAGGGTCAGCCGATGGCCGATATGTGCTGCCGATTTTTAGGGCCGATATCTTGAAGTTTTCCCCTTCATTTGCATGCTAAAATGTCACACTAATAATAAGTGGATGCACAACATTTCTTAACTTATCATCATTTATTGAGCACTGACTTGAACCATCTCTTGAATCTTAATTTTGTGCACTGCACGGTATTAAAATAAAAAATGTATCCAAAGTTAACCAAACCAAATCAATAAACTGACCAAGTCTTAAATATATAAAACAGGTAATATATATATATATATATATATATGTCAATCATTTGCAGAACATCTAAAGTGCATTCTAATTTCAAACTTACATCGAAGTCTGTTCATTATTAAAATAAAGTACAGTCAACCAAACATATAAAAGGTTACACTGGTCAGTTTAAACAGACCGTAGTATACCGCTCCACTCTGCTGTTATGCCAAGGACGTTTTTGCTCATGTGAAGAGGATCTTTTATCGTCTAGTTTACATTAAATAAAAAATATTATAGTTTAACATTCAGATACATTGCGAATATGGAAACATCTGGATATGTGCAGAACGAGACGTGAGCAATAACCTCCAAATACATCTCGTCAAACCCGCGCTCGCTCGTCCTCGTATGGATCGCATCATTTTTCGGATCAGCAAAAAAAAAAAAAGGGTCAAGACAAATAAACATACGTTTTCTTTTTTTTTATTAACATTAAATTATTAAATTAAAATATATGAAATCAACTTAAAGTGCACATAAATTATAATATTAATTCGGGTGAGAAAGCTTTTTTCCAAGTGGCTTTTGCACATAATAATAATAATACCGCTGCAGACGCATTTTGCAGCATTAAGGTAATTAATTGATCATTAATTTAAACGACGATCGATCATGGAAATTATCGAATATTGACATCCCTAAATACAAATGAGTTGGATGGAAACCTGGTTATTGTCTGCATCAAACCATGCTTCCGAACAAATGTGATTCACGGTTCTGGGCAGCTCCAGGACAGCGGTCTGCCCGCCGACGTGCCTGACTTTAAATCGGCGCTACTAAACACGGATATCGGCCGATGCCGATATATAAAAAAATGACAAATATCGGCCCGATATATCGGCCGACCCCTAGTTTCCACCAATTTCTATGAGGCTGGCTATTATAATTCTTCAGATATCAAACTGTGAACCTGCTTCCCAAGAACTTAGATTTAGATCACCACCACCTGTTGGGGCTGAATGGAGACTTAAATTTATTATTGCTTTACTCTCCTCAGATACCAGTTTGAAAGACGGGCTCTTTCACGAGTTTAAGAAGTACGGTAAAGTGACGTCGGTGCAGATCCACGGCGAGCTGGAGGAGCGCTACGGCCTGGTGTTCTTCAGACAGCAGGAGGACCAGGAGAAGGCCCTCGGCGTGTCCAAGGGGAAGCTGTTCTTCGGGATGCTGATCGAGGTCACGGCCTGGAACGGCCCCGGTGGGTCTCCGTGTGTGCCTCTCTAGCGCTAGCTGTGTGTCGATGCTAAATCCTGATGTGTTTGCCTCCAACAGAGACGGAGAGCGAGAACGAGTTTCGTCCCCTGGACGGACGCATCGATGAGTTTCACCCGAAGGCCACTCGTACGCTGTTCATCGGAAACCTGGAGAAGACCGCCAACTACCAGCAGCTGCTCGACGTCTTCCAGCGCTTCGGGGAGATAGTGGTGAGTTAGCGTGTGTTTGCCCTGATATGTGTCTCGGAGGAGACATTTCTGGACTGAACATCTCAGTTTTAACCTTTAACAGCAATTTAAACATTTGTAAAATGCATAGCTTTCAGTAATTTAGTAAAGATTTTTTACTTTTTCTATTTTATTTAAAGAGAGAGCAAGAGATTAATCTTTGTAAGAGTAATTTCTGATGTTATATTAGTCTAAAACTATTTTTGTAAAATGGTTATCCTTTTCCCCGTATCTCACACACTTATGGGACTAAATTCTGTTGATGAACCATTGCAGCATAAAAAAAATCAATGTTTTTTCATCTGAAACTTAGTTTATTTAAGAAATTATTTATTTTTTTAAAGGTATTTTTGTTATCTTGATGTTATGTTAGAGATGACTGTAGGTTTTTATAAATTTGGTATGTTTATGAGCTATCTTGAATTATAAAGTCAAATGATGTGAAAAATGAAATGAAAACACTATTTCTAAACCACGCCAATGTATTATGGGCATTAATTAATCCATTATTTATACACCGGGCTACGCATATTTTTTTTTAGATTTAGTCTTTTTAGTTAGTTAGTTTAAACTGAATTTTGTAGTTGTATTACATATGCAATGTTTGTCAACTGGAGCTTTTAAGGGATAATTCATCCAAAAATGTAAATTTGCAGGTAAAGGGGTCATCATATGCGATTTTAAGTTTCCCCTGAAGTCCATGGCTTAATGATTGATTTGTTGTTGCAACCCTAATTTAACAAGTTTTTTTTTCTCAATGTAAATATTTCTCATCTGTTGTAGTTTCTTGAACATTTTAACTCCAAAAAAAAGCACAAAAAAAGCCATAAACCAGTACAAACAATTCTGTGTACGAGGGAATTCCCTCATTGATTATTGAATACAGAATTGTTTCTGTATCTTCTAAAGCAAGTGTTTGTATTGATGGATTTCAGGATATCGATATCAAGAGGGTGAATGGTGTTCCTCAGTATGCATTTGTTCAGTACTCTGATATTGCGAGTGTTTGTAAAGCCATTAAGAAAATGGACGGAGAGTATCTCGGCGCCAACAGACTGAAGGTATTTATTGCGTTTCTCATAAAACATGTTTATATAATGTGCACACGACCGCAGTATTGTATGTTAGTGAAATCAGACTGGATGGTGTGTGTGATGTGTGTTCCAGCTTGGCTTTGGGAAGAGTATGCCAACAGCGTGTGTGTGGTTAGACGGCCTGACCTCGAACATCACAGAACAGTACCTCACTCGACACTTCTGTCGATACGGGCCGGTGGTCAAGGTAGAGATCTGGGAAATCATAGATTTAACTGCTGTTGCATTATTATACTAACTTCTGGCCACTTTTACAGGTTGTGTTTGATAGGTTAAAAGGAATGGCTCTTATTCTGTACAACAACACTGATTTTGCCCAAGCAGCTGTTAGAGAAACCAAAGGATGGAAGATAGGAGGGAACAAAATTAAGGTATGTGTGGACTGACCAATGTTTGTTCTTTTTTATATATATATATATATATATATATATATATATATATATATATATTACACACACTCATAGTTTTATTGATATTTCTTGCTGAAGCTATTTTTTCTGATGTCTGTTATTGCTTTACACAACAATGACTTCTATCTCTCTTTTGGGAGTAATTTCTCAGCCAAATTTGATGTGCGATTACATCATTTAAGATTACAATAAGATTACAAGTTTTAATAGCTTACCATCGCTAAATGTGTGTGTGTATATAGCCATTTGTGTGTTAATTGTCATATGACGTGTTTGTTTCCTCTGTCCAGGTTGATTTTGCCAGTCAGGAGAGTCAGATGGCTTTCTATCGATCTATGCAGGCATCAGGACAGGACATCCGTGATTTTTATGATATTCCTTCAGATCGGAGGTGAGCACTGGCCTTTAGTGGGAAAACAAACAGATTTATTAAGAATATTTTTGCCTATGGTTTGCTTATCTTTAAGCAGTTGATTATATTGTATGTTAAATCTTGACCAAATCTGGTTTCCTCTTGTCAGGGATGAACGGAGAACTCCTTATCATGACTTTTCCACGGAGCGTGCATATTATGAGAACGTAAGGACTCCTGGCATTTACGCTGAAGACCCCCGTCGAGATTACCCCGGTCGAAGTCGTGAACGCTATGCAGAGTTAGATCATTATCAAGGAGAACACTACGATCCCCGTTATCATGAGGACCCACGGGAATACAGAGACTATCGAGACCCTTTTGAGGACATCAGGAAATACAGCTATATCCAGCGGGAACGGGAGCGCGAGCGCTTTGAGGCGGAGCGAGGCCGATGGAGCCCGTCTCATCAGCGGCGTCCCCTGACTCCCTCTGCTTCACCCTCACCGTCAGATCGCGTGTCACGAGACGCTGAACGGCGTGTGTACAGGCACTCCTCAGAAAGATCAGGAAGCTGCAGCTCTCTGTCTCCAACCCCGGCTCAGTTTGAGAAGTCTGAGAAATCACCAGTAGATTACAAAACGGAAGGACTGGAGAGAGAAATAGAGCAGACCGAGGCAGAGCGCGTTAGTGGGGCAGAGAACAAGAAACGCAGCAGACGCAAGGAGAAGGCCGACAGAGAGAAGGCAAAGCAAAGGAGAGGCAAAGTGCAGTCTCCTGGTGTGCCTCTTTCTGAAATAGATAGAGAGGCGATTCTCGATTTGGGATCTGGCAAGGTTAAGGTTTCAGATGTGGAGAGTCAAGAACGACAGAAGCATAAAGGGGACAAAGAGCCTTCCCCTACTGACCACGTAGCTCGCCTTGAGTCTCAAAAGGGAGAGCGGCTCGATCAGTGTAAAAGTGAGTCACTAGACAAGGACGGCAAAGGAAAGGCATCGAAACATTTAAAATCTGACTCTGGTAGTGATGGCAAAGACTCCATTGTAGATTCTGTCAAACTTGAAGCGAGAAAGAGGCGGTTCGGTGATCCTGGGGGGAAAACAATACGACAGAAACGGGGGCGTCTGGAGGAGGATCCAGGTTTTGGGATTAGCCAACCCGTTGAATTTGCTCAAAGTTCAGGATTTGCAAAAGAGACTGATATTGATGTAAAGGCAGAGAAAGAGGCTAAAAAAAGAGAACACTCCAAATCCAGGATTGGTTCTCATTATAGTCAAAGGGAAGAGGTGGATGATGCTATGAGAGGGACATCTCAGGGCTCATCGGTAAGGTCAGGTGAACTGCCTGAGGTGGATGTTTTGGACTCAAAATCTCACCCTGGGCCAAGCATGTCTAGACGACTTTCAATTGATGGAACCTTGGATAAGGATAATAAAGTAAGGGATGAACATCTAGAAAATATTGACCTTTCTCAGAGTTACCGCAAACAGATGGAGCAGAAACGAAGGCTACGACAGCAACTGCAGCCGCTGGATAAACCGGAAAAAACAGAACCTCCTCAAGGTGTAGATGCAGAAGATCTTGAGCATCGAAGCCTGGTGCATGAGGTTGGCAAGCCTCCACAGGACGTCACTGATAATTCACCTCCAAGTAAGACCAAGAAACAAGAGTCCTTTGAGATGGATATGAATGCTAAGAGAGAAAGGATTTACAGAACAGTCCGACAAAAGGCTGAAGACCTTGAGTGGAATAACACAAACTCTCCAAGGTTTCAGCATGCTCCCCAACAAAGAGAGGAAGAATATGCAGACCCTCATGATCAAATGACTATGAGAGTAGTAAAAGAACCATTGAAGCCTGAGGATAATGTTCCGTCAGATCAGGAGCTTGGGGGTAAAAGGATGCACACCTCACAGATGTCAAAGGTTAGTACATCTTTACAAGACGACCAGCAAAGATGCTGGGAGAGTCGACTAAAGCAAGACTTGTTACCAGACTTTTCAAAGAGCGCAGAGAAAAGGCGGCTCCATCGGAAGTACTTGGATTACGGACTTTGGCCGGATTTGGAACCTGGTGAAGTGCGCTCTGACTCTGAAGAAGATCGTGAAAATAAGTCTAACTCTCCTGCTCCATCAACGTCAGTATCCTTTTCTGAAAGACATCGTCCAGACAGATTATCAGAGTCCAAGCTGATGGCCTCTCTAGAGAGAAACAAATTCTGTTCTTTTGCAGATGATCAGATGATCACTCCAGATACTAAAGCTTTGTTAGAGCGTGCAAAGTCTTTGTCCTCGACAAGGGAAGACAACTGGTCTTTCCTCGATTATGATTCGCAGTTCCCCAGTTTCAGAAGTAGAAAGGACACGGAGAAGGTGGAGTCCACTCCACGACCAACTCCCTCATGGTACATGAAGAAGAAAAAAATTAGAAGTGAGTCTGACGACAAAATTGAAGACAGGAAAGAAGATCCAAAGCCAGAAGGACAGGAGAGACGAGAGTTGTTTGCGTCACGTTTTTTGCACAGTTCTATTTTTGAGCAGGATTCAAGGCGTCTTCAGCATCTAGAACGAAAGCATGAGGACCCTGAACATGGTGTTGGATATCTGTACTCTCAGCAAGGCCCAGGAGAAGGGCAGCCTGACCCAGAACCAGTTGTGCTTTTCCATAGCCGCTTTTTAGAACTAACAAGGTTGCAGCAACAGAAGAATAAAGAACAAAGCCATCAAGATTCCAAGCAAGATGAAAGCATAGATGCAACCAAAGTAAGTAAAACAGCAGAAGAAGAACAAGTACCACAGCAGCAAAATGCTACTGAACCTAGTATCCAACAAGCTGAGATTAAATCAGTTAGTCCTGTTCAGGTTCTTCAGACCAGTCCTATTCAAGCTCCTCAAATATCACCCCCTGTTTTAACAGTCGAAGAATCCTTGCCAACAGTGGAAGCTGAAGGTGTTTTTACTCCAATTTGTCATTTGCCTGATTCTTCTGTGAAGGATGAAGAAAAAGAGCCTGAACGGCCCACTGACCAGCTATTGCAGCCTTTGACCGATCAACTCTCAGAAGCCAATTCTTCAGAATGCCTAGAGTCGAAGATCCCAGCAGAGGAGATGCTATTGAAGGCTGATGACTCTGAAAGTGCTCATGACACCTCTAAAGTAGTTGCAGAACAGCTCCCAAGCAACAAAACACCATCCAATAATGTACAACCAATGGCTGAGCCTCCAGTGATGTTTCCCGAATCACCAAGTCCCTTCTCACATATTTCTGCAGAGCAACATGAAAAAGAACCTGAGCCACATGAGGCACCAGAGTCTGAATTCGATAATGCAGATGATCAGAAATGTGCTGATAATTATCCAGTTGGAGAAGCTGTGTCACCCCCTCCAAAGTCAAGAAATAAAAGGGCTAAATCCTCGCCTACCACACCAGTAACTACAGCTCTGCCTGCTACCCCAGACAAGCAAAGCACCCGCAAAAGTGAGCGCATTGACAAAGAGAAGCTCAAACGTTCATCTTCTCCAAGAGGAGAGGCGTTCAAGACAACACCTGATTCAAAGTCATTAAGTAAGTCACCTGTGCACAGCATAGAAATGGAACAAGGTACAGAGCAAAATACACACTCTGGTAGGGCAAGACGTAGAAATGTGCGTTCGGTCTATGCTACACCAATAGAAGATGAAACTGGTCTGCAGCCCGGAAAAGATGCTGAATCACCACGTGGTGGACGGAAGCGTGGTTTAGATAGAGATGTAGGTTCTGAACTAGAGGCTGTTGCTGCACCATCAACTTCGAAACGGGGACGCCCCCCTAAGAATCGACGCCAAGCAGAGGATGTACCAGCGGGCAAAGTTGAACGGTCAAAATCAACTGAGTCTAAGGATGGCAGTGAAACAAGCAGTGAGGGGGTTCCCAAAGTGAGTAAAGGCAAATTCTCACCCCCTACACTAAAAGGAGTCAGTCCAGGAAATGCATCAACATCTGGAATCGGAAAGAAAGGAGACAAAATGGAGAAAATACAGGAAAGTCCCAAACTCATTACTGAAGAAAATACTCCTGTTCTTAAAGACCTTAGAATCCGTCTCGATGTGACCGAAGTAAAGGCAATGCTTCAGACTAGTGAAGAAGAACCTGGAATTGATGGATCTCCCAAGAATAGCTCAACTGGTGTGTCCTCAAAGGATGAGGTATTAGAAGCTAAATTTGAAAATGATGCCATGGATGATGTTAATTGTGAAAGGGAGACTTTGTCTGCTGTAATAAAAGCCATTGAGCCTCATGTAGCTTCGCTGGCTCAAGAGTTGGAGCTTGAACAAGCTGTTGAGAATATTGCCAAGCTCACAGAAGATGCTCCTCCTCTTCAGTTTAAAAGTAACCTGCCAAAGGCGCAACGTTTGGTAGCTCAAGAGCCAGAGCCAGAGCATGTCTCGGAAGAAGAAAAGCCTGCAAATCCATCTAGTGAAACAGAGCTTGCTGCTGCAATAGATTCCATTAAATCAGAGGACATGGATCAAATCATGAACTCTGTTGTAGAGTCCGGTCCTGATATACAGACTCTTGGTCCCAGTTCAAAAGAATCCGAAACCTGTCTTAGCACAGCGGTTGTTCAGGAGGAGACTGTAACCACTCCTAGAAAAGGGTGTAAAGGCAGAGCAAAAACTTCAAAGAAGGGCAAAGGCCAAAAGGGTGCTGGAAGCAAAAAGGAACTCGTCAAAGATGTAGTTTTGGAGGCTGAAAATATTCCTGTGAAGTCATTAGAGTCGTCATCTGCAGAACTTCCTGCAGCCACAGAAAGATCACCAGCAAGTACAGCTGTTGTCATTACTTCCTCTTCCAAGCAGCGTCTAAGTTTAACGGCTCCTAATGCAGACATTCCAAACGAACCTGAGTCGCCTCTTAAAACTGAGATGGATATCCCAAAATCCTCTCAAGCTATTAGCAGAAGCCCAACGTCATCCAAATACCAGTCTTATTCATACAAGAACACATCTCCTTCACTATCTCCAACGAGAACTTGTCTCAAGAACTTGTCCTCAAACCCAAGCATGCTTTCTGTTTCCCCAACGGAGTGTTTCAATCAGCCGAAAGAAGCTGGGCTCCACTCTCCTCCGCTGACCTCTGTAGCCCCGATGGAGACCCCTACATTACTCTCAGACACCCCTGCCAATAACGCCAACTCTGATGATTTGCGCAAAATCCTTACAAAGCCTAAAACTGTCCCAGTCTTGGAAATCGGTGCTACATCCGGGAATATGCACACTCATCCTTTGAGGGAAAGTGACATTACAACAGATGTGATAACTAGCAAGAGTGCTCCTCAAGATAAGAGACCACTCCCTGTTTCAGCCCAACCTGTAGTTCGACAGCCTGCTTCTATACCATCCACAGAAACAAAACAGATCTTCAGTGAGAAGTCAGTGATTTCTGTTATTGCTTCCACTCCTACCTCCGTTATCAGTCGCGTTTGCAATCCTCCTGAGGCCGAGGAGAAGTCAAATGCTCAGATTGGAAATCCCTTCCTTGACAAACAACCTCCAAAACAGATTTACCAGCCAAGCTTGGAGGAAAGCAGTACGTACCATGGTCCAGCAGTTGGTGAGGAAGGAGGAAATGCTGGTCGCTATATAGTGGAGAGCACATCTTTGAGTACAGGTTCTAGCACAGGACTTAGAGTTCAGACGTCAGAAGGTGTTGTGGTGCTGAGTCATTCTGGCCAGAAAATGGAGGGACCACTGCGTATAAGTGCCAAAATCAGCCAGATCCCACCTGCCAGTGCTGTGGACATAGAGTCACAGCAGCTGGTGTCAGTGCCACAGATCAAGCAGGAACTTTACAGTGCCTCCCAGCCACCATCTTCAAAATGCCCACTTCCTTCAGATCATGGACATTCAATGAAATCACAATCAAACGTCTCCATGATTAAGCAAGAATCAGCACTGGACAAGTTAGAATCCGCATATGCTCCAGTTCAAAGTGGAGTTGTTAAACTATTGCAACAAACTCCTGGCCCATCACAGGTCATGAGTTACCATTCAGAATACTCAATGGTGATGAAGCACCCTAAGAAGGGAGATGCACCAGAGTCTCTCGACGTGGAGAAACCTGCTTGGGTCCCAACTATTAGTCCTGCTAGAAGTCCACACCTTCCTTCAGCATCAGGCAATCATGTTGGCTTCATAGCTGGCACACCGACAGACCGAACTCCATCACTCATTCAACCTAAGCAGGAGCCGCGATCTCCACGGAAATCTGGACACCCTCATTCTCCTTTTCCCAAAGTGTCATCTCCTATGGGCTCTTCGTCTCCGAAAGGTGTGTCTGTGGTCCTTCCCCCTGGATTAAACCCTCTGTCCCAGTATGTTTCCACCGTCCACCACTCGGAGCAGTCTGTGATCATGCCTCCACACAACCCTCACGGTAGCATTGGAAGGATGTCACCGCACCGCGTCGGTGCAATAGGACACCTCACCCAGGGGGAGGTACGAGTGAACACTCCTCCTCTCTCTATGATGAACTATGGGATTCACTCTGAGAGCCTCACTTCCTCTTGGGCCCCTGGCCAGCAGCGACCCACGTCTCCTCAGGCCATGGGGAACAGGGAGATGGTCCTCAAGGTGAACCCAGCCAATGCAAGATCACCGGCTGCTCAACTCAAACAAGACTCCATACCAGTAGAATATCGTGGAGCTCTCCACAGTGGTTTACCTCTTGATCGATTCAACAGAGACATGCGAGTGCTCATGCACCACCAGCAGAGCGATCGACCCACTGCAGAGTTACACCAGGGGCACGTCCCCGAAAACATACCACCCTCCTCGACTGCTACTAGCATGGCAGCGTCTCTTTCTCCTCGGCCACACTTGTTAGCAAAGGGAGTATCTGAGAAGGACTCCTCGAAAGCATCTGAACTAAAGAGGGCACAGTCACCTTCCAGTAAGGAGGGAATGATGGCGATCCGTAGTGCAATGCCTCCCATGGCTTCTCCTCAAAGAGTTCAGCTGATGACAGCAGGAACTGGGGCTTCCTTCCCTGAATATTCAACCATGTATACCAACCTTCGGCCTGCTCATACACAGTTTGCTGAGAATTCTCCAATTGGGATTAACCAGTCTGCCCACAGCATCCCACCATCACAGGTAAGTTTGAGTATGCGTTGTTTTTAAATATTTATTAACTTTAAGAGCTCTGCTAATAAAGCGTATGCCTTCCATTTCAAACGAAGGGTGTTCAAGAGCCGGAGTCAAGTCAGACACAAGCCGAGTCTAAGGTGGAGCTGGTTGGACACCAGCCGGTGAACATGGTGCAGCTGCTGACGGTGAGTATCTGTCGTCAACAACACACTGAAGAGATTTGTGTTTGTCGACCCACTGCTACTGGTTTTTACTTGTCCTGCCGATATTTTCACTGGCCCTACAACTCAATTAATCCCAAAACAGGTTTTCATTTATAAAGCTCTAAAAACCTTACGGACTGGTGTTTTAGTGCACTTCCTGCAAATATGGAAAAAATAAAGGGTCTCAATTAAATATGCGCAGTGTCACATGGTTAGTGCAAGTGGTCACATGACCAGAGCAGTTTACATCCTGTTTGCACCTTAAGAAGATGATGGCTGCATCAAAGCTTCAAAACAAAAGCCTAGTAAAGTGTCAACATAACGCTATGACAAAGATGTGTGTAGTGTGCAGTATTAGTATATGAATACACAGACATTCAGTTTTGTTGAGTGTGGTCATAGCATGAGCAAACATCTGGATGGTCACAACAGTGACCGCTGGGATTACAGTGAACTTGGGTTTACAATATAAATCCAATTTTAATTGTTAGTGAAAACTGCACTTAAATGTTGCAATCGCTAAATACTGCACTAAATTAAAAGTTTAGATGTTACAAGTTACAATACTGATGTTGTAATACTTGTAGCACTAATGTAAAAATTCAATGTTACAAAAAAGTAACAATTTTGAAATATGTTAATATAGTATTCCTATCAGTGTTGTGTAAGGGTTTTTTATGCACAATGGCCCTAGAATGTGATTAAATGGTTTAAAATAGATGGGTTAAGAGAGAGAACATTTTTGATGACTGTAGAAATGTTAATTCAGTACACACATTATCCCACTGGTCACAATTGTGACTGACCTTAAAACTATTTTTCACACACTTCCAAAACTATTTAAAGAACAATCATTGATTGTTTCAAAGGGTTACTAATGACACATCATTTGGATATTTTCATGTCTGGGAAAAATTTGGGATTAAACAGGTTAGTCATGAAAAGCAAAACATAAATAGGTTATGGTTTAATCCTCAAGTATTGTTCATTTGGGAGTAACACTTGTGGTGTTTGCTGTCAGAACTGACAAGAGGCCAGAATTGTGTAGTACTATTTTGTTTTGTAAAATTGAATGCATTTCATTTCATACAACACACAACCATGTTCCACAAACAGACATGTAGCCACACAACACTTAATTTCCAACCGTCTGTGTGCATTGGGAACGCAAGAGTAGACCTGAACCTAAAGACTTTGTGTTGGATAAACTCTGTTCATACAGAAATATCCCATTGTGTGGCAAGGCCTGCTGGCGCTGAAGAACGACACGGCTGCGGTTCAGCTGCACTTCTTGTGTGGAAACAAGGCTCTGGGCCTGCGCTCTCTTCCTCTGCCGGAGACTGGAGGAATCCTGCGCATCGTTCAGAGGATGAGGCTGGAGGCACAGCAGCTGGAGGGAGTCGCTCGCAGGATGACCGTACGTCACATCAAGAGACTTTACATTCTGCTGCAGTGGCCAAGAGCACTGACAGATCTGTGCAACACATTAATGAGTTTAAAGGGACCGCTCACCAAAACATTTATTCACCCTCAGGCCATCCCAGATCAGGATGAGTGTTTCTTCATCAGGATTGTAGAAATGTAGCATCATGATGTTTTTATCAGCTGTTTGGACTCTCATTCTGACGGCACCCATTCACTGCAGAGCATCCATTGATGAGACACTGATGCAGTGCTGCATTTCTACAAACTTGATGAAGAAACACACACATCCTGATCTCAGATGGCTTGCTAATGAGCACATTTTCATTCTTTTAAAAATATTGCATCAAATATGTGTTCTACCTTTTGATGTAAACTTGTTTTGAGTATTGTAAACCATTTTTACTGGCATCTCCGTTCGCAGTGAAGATGTGTTCACCCTGTAGGACTGAAACTGCTGTGTTTTCAGGGAGAAAGTGATTTCTGTCTGCTGCTGGCCATGCCGTGTGGTCTGGACCAGGAGGACGTGTTGAACCAGACGCAGGCGCTCAAATCTGCCTTCATCCATTACCTGCAGGCCAAGCTAGCGGCCGGCATCATCAACGTGCCCAACCCCGGCTCCAACCAGGTGAGCCTCGTCACACACACACACACACACACACACACACACACACACAGGTCGTCTCTGACCCTTGTTTCTCTGTGTGTAGCCTGCGTACGTGCTGCAGATCTTCCCTCCGTGTGAGTTCAGTGAGAGTCACCTGTCTCGTCTCGCTCCAGATCTCCTGAGCCAGATCTCCAGCATCTCTCCACACCTGATGATCGTCATCACCTCCGTCTGACTGCAGTCTCTCCGTTTATTGAGTCTTTTCATTCTTCTTCCTGGAAACCAGGGACAAGACACCTTCTCTCCTCATTTGCTGATGTTTAAATCTATTTTTTGAAGAAGGAATCAGAAGTTATTGTAAGAGAAATGCTCTGTTTTTACTGCGTGACTGGACGCCGGGACCGGCAGCAGACGGACAGGATCATGGAGGTCCTGCGCTGCTGGACTGTAAATATTTTAAATATTTAACCCTTGTCCAGACGACCCAGAGCGGACGAGCTGCACCGACTCCGGTCAGAACTCAGATGTGTTTGTGATGTAAATACTGCAGCGGCTCTGTGCTGGGTTTGATGTGGGCACTAAAGATTTTCTTACTCAAATAAAAAAAAAAGTCCATATTAAGTGTGTCACTGTCTTTCATTCAATCATTTATTACCAGCAGGTGGATTACAGTTCAAGAAAATGATTTTCTTAGGATCTTTGTCCTGTTTTCTAGTATAAATGTCTGCTAATTCTGCAATTAAGATGCATTAAGAAGAGTAGTGCTGTGCAAAACATGAATCGCATCCAAAATAAGTTTGTTTACATGATGGATGTATATATAAATACACTTGTATGATTTCAGAGAAATATGCTATGTTTATATTATAAAATATATGAATATAAATATATACATGTAAATACTAGTGCTGTCAAACGATTAACCACATACAAAGTTTTTGTCTTAATGTTTATGTATATATTAATACACAAACATACAGTATATATTTTCAAAATAGTGACATGTATTTGCATGCTTCTATTTATATTCATATAATATATATAATAAATAAATGTAGTCAGGGTGTGATTTCCCTCTTTCTGGTCAATGTATCCCTGCCTCTGCTTAATTATTATCCCCCCCTCCCCCCTCAAAGTGATCAGTGCTAGTACACTAGCGGCGAGACGGATCACAGAACGTATTTGATTAAAGTCAATGTTATTGTTAAACGCGCTACTTTAGCTGCCGCTCATCCTCTCTGTATCCACCACTCCTCAGACTTGCTCAGTGTCCCGCCCACGGCGCTATCTGATTGGTTACACCTCACGAGTAATAGCCTATCAACACTTGCGTCTCCGCTGGGCAGTGGAGTTGCCAACTTGGCCACTTTGTTGCTAGATTTAGCGACTTTTTTTCCAGTCTCTGAGGCCGGCGACACACTGGATGCGTGGCGCAAGCGTTTTTAATTCGGCTCCCATGTTAACAGGTTAGAGCTTGCAGACTGCCTGCGTGGCGTTGCGTGACGGCTGCGTCGTGTTTTCTGTGTCTTTACACACCAGAATCGTGCCTGACGCGCTGCTGCTGTAGGTGACAGGGAGACGCCGACAGACCAGGCTCTTGTCTTCATGACAACAATATCTATACTTCATGTTGAGCATAAATATAAAGCCTACTGATAAAGGACACCGTCGGCAAAATAGACTATGTTTGACAGGTGCAATATTTGAAAATCGATAATTATTTATTTTTTAAATTACATTTATATCTGAATTTATGTCAACCTATAGACTTTCTAACATCAAAATGTCATGAATTAATATGTATTTGTGTACAAAATGACACAAAAACATATTTTCCTATTCTATTTTGCCTGGAAACGCCTCCAACACGCGGTTCTATTTCTAGCATGCTCGTGTTTTCCTGGCAGTCTGGAAGCTCTAACCTGTTACCATGGGAGCCGAATTAAAAACCGACACGCCACGCAGCTGAGACGCTTGCGCCACGCATCCAGTGTGTCGCCGGCCTGAGAGTGTGCGTGGTGGCAGCACGTCACAGTTATAACCGCTAATAAACTATGGACCAGTTGTGAAGCGGTTTTATTTAATGAACTCACAAGATCATTACATGGTCTCAGAAGTGGCTTGTTGAAAGGAACGTATGGAATAAAGCGGAATATGAAAGTTAAGAAGAAGAGTTAAGAGAGCATGCACACGTGGATTACAAACACCGAATGGAAGGATTGCAGCCGCCTCCGAGACTTCAACTTACCGGTAATGTTGCCGAGAATTGGAGACGGAGAGTTTGAAGTTGCAGCCAATAATGGATAAATTTGAAGCGTTTTGTATCCCGAAGAGGAATGTTACTTATGAAAGGCATCGATTTTTCACGTGTATGCAGACAATTGGAGAAACCATTGATCAATATGTGACGGAGTTGAGACATAGGAGTAAAACGTGCGAGTTTGGTGAGTTGACAGATTCTCTAATAAAAGACAGAATTGTGTGTGGAATACCTGATGGTGGATTGAGGGAGCGATTGCTCAGGGAACAAGATTTGGAGAAGGCGCTTTTCCTTTGCAGAGCAGCAGAAACTGTAAAGAGACAAGCTAAAAGTTGTTCAATGAGACCTGTACTGTGGATGTTGTAAGGAAATGTCAGACACCACCTAGTGAAAGTGTAAAGAAACCAATGTTCAGTGAAAGGGGCAGAGGTACAGATGAGAAGAAGCCTCAACGAATATGTGATCCGTGTGGGATGCAACATCCGCCTAGAAAATGTCCAGCTTATGGGAAACAGTGCAACAATTGTGATAAAAATAATCATTATGCACGTTGTTGTAAAAGCAAGAGATCTTTTAACCAAGTGAATGCATATATGGTATATATGAACGTGTATATATATTCAGGTATTGAATGTGAACATGGTTCTGGAAACCTTGCCTGTCGCTGACTCCAAGTTGAAGTTAATTGGTAAAGAGACTGAACGAGATCAAGGGCTCCAACAGGTGAAACAGTATGTTATGGATGGCTGGCCAGATAAAAAACAAAGCTGTGTTACAGAGCTGTACGAGTTTTGGACCTGTTAGGATGAAATGTCTGTTTGTGGTGACATTCTGTATAAAGGAAATAAAATAGTGATTCCCAGAAGTCTCAGAAATAAGATGTTGGAGAAAGTTCATGAAGGCCATTTATCAGAGCGATTTGAGAAGTGTAAGAGAGAGAAGAGAGATTGAGAAGTGTAAGAAGAGAGCTCGTGAGGTCATGTATTGTCCTGGAATCAATCAAGATATTATAACGGTTGTGTCAAAATGCCAGACGTGTGTTAAACATCAATATAATAATCCAAGAGAGCCTCTACAATCACATCCAGTACCTGAAAGACCATATCAAAAAGTAGGTGCAGACATCTTTACGTGTCATGGAAAAATTACCTCTTGGTTACTGACTATTACCCCTTGTACCCTGAGGTGTGTATGTTAAGTACAACTATGGCAGAAAATGTTCTCATGCATGAAGTCAATTTTTGCTCGACATGGACCAAAGGAAGTCTTTACTGATAATGGCCCTCAGTTTATTAATGCTGGCTTTCGTAATTTTGCAGAAGAATGGGATTTTAGACATACAACTTCTAGTCCACATTTTCCGCAGTCCAATGGTCTTGTGGAAAAGTCTGTTGGAATAGTAAAGAGAATAATGCAAAAAACAAGAGATGATGGAAGTAGTTTTTACATGGGACTGCTCGTTTATCGTATGTGGATACTCCCCAGTATGTGGATCTTCTGATGGGTCGACGTCTTCGTTCGAATCAGCCTGTGTCTGAGACACAACATGGTAAGAAAGTCAAGAAAGACAAAGAACATCAGAGGGCTAAGCAGAAGTCCTATTACGATAAAAGAACTCGTCAGTTGCCTGAGCTTTGTGTTGGAGAGAAGGTTAGACTCAAAGACCGATCCAATCTTTGGAATCAGAAAGGCATTGTACTTGAACAAATTCAACCAAGATCTTACAATGTTGAAATGTCAAGTGGTGTTGTGTTGAGGAGGAATCGTCAACATTTGTTGACAGATGTATCTGCTGAATCGGAACAAACTGAGCAAGTTGAAAGGACTGAGATACCTCTGAGAAGATCTGTTCGTGTACGGAAATGCCCTGAGAGACTTATTGAAACATGATGAAATAATTGAAACATGCCAAAATATTTATTGTATATTTTTAGTAGTGTGTAAATTGTTCTTTATAAATTGTGCTAAGTGTGGTTAAGATTGATAATTGTCATTTGTGTATTTTTTTTTAAAAAAAAAGGAAGATGTAATGATAATAGTAATGGTTTTAGTGATGTATGTCTGCACATGTGCAGTATGGGGCAGATGCCCTGAGCAGCAGGAATAACACTGTCCAACAGCAACACCGCAGGTCCGTTACATCTTGTGT
Organism: Carassius carassius; assembly: GCF_963082965.1. NCBI lineage: Eukaryota > Metazoa > Chordata > Actinopteri > Cypriniformes > Cyprinidae > Carassius > Carassius carassius. Next base: position 32,638,651 of record NC_081775.1, on the reverse strand, counting down.
TATCCTATAGTTCGCCCATTTTGAATATTCAGACACAGGATGCTGTATTTTCTGATCACATGGTGGTTTTATTTGATTTTAACTTTAACTTTTATTTGATTTTAAATCTAAATCAAATGCCCCTGCACTCCTAGGTTGTGTGTTTAAGCCGACCACTGCTGCTCAGTTTTCTTGTCTTTTTCAAAAATCGTTTCAGTTTGATACTGGTCTTGTAGCAGACACAGAGAAATTAACTTCTTCCTTTCTCTCCACATGTTCTAGCATTCTTGACATTGTTTCTCCTTTAAAAGTTTAGCGCCCCAGACCTAAATCTGAGCCATGGTTTAATGACATTACCTGTGCAGCAAGGAGAGAGTGCAGGAGAGCAGAGCGTCAGTGGAAGAGACAAGACAAGATTTTAGACAAGATTGCCTCCATTAGAGTTCATATTTCCCCACCTGTATCTGACCCCTCTGAACTGCTGACCTGTTTAACAGTGTTTAATCAGTTTGAGCCTGTCACTTTCTTGCCTCAATAAATTAATTCTACAGCTTAATGTACTGCAGACATTGTCCCCCTTGCTTTTTTAAGGAGGCCTGGACCACTATAGGGCCAAATGTCCAAATAATTATTAACAGCAGTTTGACATCAGGAATTGTTCCAGCGTATTGCAAGGAGGCAACTGTTGTACCTCTAATTAAAAAGCATAATCTGGACACTACTATTTTAGCTAACTACCGACTGATATCAAAGCTTCCTTTTATTTCTAAAATCTTAGAAAAAATACAAACCTATTTAAATACAAATGGTATTTTAGAAACTTTTCAGTCTGGTTTTAAAGCTTTTCATACTACCGAGACTGCACTTTTAAGAGTTTTTAATGATCTTTTATTAACTACAGACCGTGGAGACTCAGTTATTCTTGTGCTTTTAGACCTTACTGCTGCTTTCGACACAATTGACCATGCTATTCTTATCTCTCGCCTAGAGCACTGTGTAGGCATCCGAGATACTGCCCTGCAGTGGTTCAGATCGTATTTATCTGACCGATCTTTTTCTGTAAAACTTGGTGACTCTACATCATTTATCGCCCCCCTTCTTTGTGGAGTACCTCAAGGCTCAGTTCTTGGACCACTAATGTTCTCCTTGTGCCTTCTCCCTCTTGGAAATATTTTTAAAAGACATGGTATTTCCTACCATTTTTATGCGGATGACTCGTAAATCTATTTACCACTGAGAAGAGATGCAAACGGTTCTCTGACTCCATTACTTGAATGTCTCAAGGATATTAAAACCTGGATGTCTTTTTATTTTTTATTTTTATTTAAACAAATAAAAAACTGAGATCATTGTGTTTGGACCCAGCTGGGTTTGTGACTCCACTCCCCTAAACCTTATGTAAATATGTAAAGCCAGTAGTGACAAATTTAGGCATTAGAATTGATAGTGAATTTAAGCTCGACAAGCAGCTAAACATGGTGGTTAAATCCTGTTTTTATCAATTGAGGATTTTAGCCAAAATTAAACCTGTTTTATCTTTTAATATTTTTGAGCAAGTGATTCATGCTTTTATTTTGACCTGTTTGGATTACTGTAATGCACTTTACATTGGCATGAACCAAATTTCCCTTTCACGCCCTACAGTTAGTCCAAAATGCAGCTGCTTGTCTGTTAACAGGAACCCGGAAACATGAACACATTACTTCTATTTTGGCCTCGCTCCACTGGCTCCCTGTATATTTTAGAATACATTTTAAGATTTTAATGTTTAAGTTTCTAAATGGGTTGGCACCTCAGTACAGTCGTGGCCAAAAGTTTTGAGAATTACATAAATATTAGTTTTCAAAAAGTTTGCTGCGAAACTTTGTTTCTTTGTTTCAGTTGTTTCTGTGATGTACTGAAATATAATTACAAGCACTTCATACGTTTCAAAGGCTTTTATCGACAATTACATGACATTTATGCAAAGAGTCAGTATTTGCAGTGTTGGCCCTTCTTTTTCAGGACCTCTGCAATTCGACTGGGCATGCTCTCAATCAACTTCTGGGCCAAATCCTGACTGATAGCAACCCATTCTTTCATAATCACTTCTTGGAGTTTGTCAGAATTAGTGGGTTTTTGTTTGTCCACCCGCCTCTTGAGGATTGACCACAAGTTCTCAGTGGAATTAAGATCTGGGGAGTTTCCAGGCCATGGACCCAAAATTTCAACATTCTGGTCCCCGAGCCACTTAGTTATCACTTTTGCCTTATGGCACGGTGCTCCATCGTGCTGGAAAATGCATTGTTCTTCACCAAACTGTTATTGGATTGTTGGAAGAAGTTGCTGTTGGAGGGTGTTTTGGTACCATTCTTTATTCATGGCTGTGTTTTTGGGCAGAATTGTGAGTGAGCCCACTCCCTTGGATGAGAAGCAACCCCACACATGAATGGTGTCAGGATGCTTTACTGTTGGCATGACACAGGACTGATGGTAGCGCTCACCTTTTCTTCTCCGGACAAGCCTTTTTCCAGATGCCCCAAACAATCGGAAAGGGGCTTCATCGGAGAATATGACTTTGCCCCAGTCCTCAGCAGTCCATTCACTATACTATCTGCAGAAGATCCTGTGCCCAGGACCAGGGTGAAGACCAGAGGCAACCGCTCTTTTTCAGCAGTTGCTCCCAAATTTAGAATGATTTACATCTGCATATTAAAGTTGCCCCCACCCTGCACACTTTTAAATCTCGTTTAAAAACATTTTTATTCCCTGGCTTTTGACTCACCATGAGAGCTGTTGTGGTCTTCGTTGTCGCTGTTACTTTTGATGCTATTTTATTTATGTTGTTTGTTTTTTGCTTTATATTTTTATCTCTGTAAAGCACTTTGGTAACCTTGCTGTTTGTTTAAATTGTGCTATATAAATAAATTGGATTGGATTGGATTGGATAGTGAGTGTGTGAGTGTGAGAGATAGTGAGTGTGTGTGTGTGTGTGTGTGTGTGTGTGTGTGTGTGTGTCCCAGATTGAGGCGGGTAATCTGTCCTTTGTGATAATGGGTTAATCTGAGCTCATGTGTGATCAGACACAAACACACACTCCTCATCGTGTGCACATCTTTATTAGCACCACACACACAAACACACACACTATATTCAGCTAGCACACAAACACCACACAACACAAGACTGCCAGTCCAAATCTGAACACATTTAGCAAGCGTGAACAGCAGAAAAAAAGATCTCATGAAACATGATGTTTAGTAATCCATTAAGATGCTATTTCTATAAACCCTTCTCAGTCTGACTGCTGTGTCACATTCAGCCTAACAAAAGAGTGCCACGGGACAAAAAACCTGATCTGAACATTTGTCATCTGTGACATTATTGTGTCTGTAAATAATACTAACCCTTAAACAGACCCTAAACCTCTAAAGAAGAATAAGAAGAGATGCTAATCTATGGATAAAGAAGAGAAACACCGCAGCCGTGTTGTTCAGGAGTGAAGGATCTCTCATGGGTTTGATGTTGTGACGCTTGTTCATTCGTCAGAGTCAGCGTCGGTTTCTCTGGGATCCCTGAAGATGAACTCTGAGCCCGTGACGCGCCGGTACAGATCCAGGATGTCATCCGTCTCCGTCTGAAAGTGTGGCGTGTGGTCGTACGAGCGTGAGATGAAGATCTAGAGGAGAGACACAGTGGCTCAGCAGCATTCATTAGCATGGGTGGTTGATGAAGCTGAGCGCTCGTTACCTGACTCCGGCGGCCGTCGTCGATGGGGACCATCAGGTTACTGACACTCACAAACCTGTGGGACAAACCAACTGTGAGTGACACGCCTGAACAACACGCCATGCTGCACAGATGCTTCAGCTCACTTCTCCAGGACGGGCTCCAGCAAGGCCAGACCGGGAGCGACCTCCTTCTCCGGGTTGCAGGTTTCAACCATCGTGCTGACCACAGCCATATACTTGCCTTCCGCCGCCACGTTATGAGCGAAGGACAGCAAACAGATGTAGATATCTACACACAAACACCAAACTTTACTACCAAGGTATGCCTATTCAGCCCATGTGTCCTCTTGAGGTGTAAATGTGTTTATTTTTGAGTCCTGGCAACACATCCCTTACTACAAAACCCCCCAAAAACGGAAACAATCTGCAATCTGAGGTTCTTATCTGACTCAAATGATTCATGAACCTGCTCCAAAGTCCCGATCTGAGTTAGATTCATGAAACCACTCTGAAGTTCTGATCTGAATCAAATGATTTGTGCTCCCGAGTCCCAATCTGAATAATGATTTGCAAACCATCATTTCAGATCAAGACCTAGAACTGTGGATTGTGAATCATTCAATTTACTGAATCAAACGATTTGTGCTCCAAGATCTAGGTAAAGGTTCGTAAACCATAAATGAATAGAGAGGTTTTGAAGTTAGAAATCTCCCTGATGAAGTTATGACTGGAGCTGAACACCCTTGTGTTTTCAAAAACAAATGCCACCGGTTCTTGCATATCAAGCACGAGCATTTGAGCTTCTGTCACCAAATTTTAATGAGCAGAGGATGGAAGAAAAATGCAGAAATGAAATGAGCACTTCTTAAGTTGAAATGGAATACTCCATTGTTTTCCACTTCACTCACCTGACTTCCTGTTGAGGTGCGTCTGTGGGATGATGATCTGGCAGGAGTTGGCGTCGTGGGTGTTTTTGATGGGGTGGTTGAGTAAGCAGATGACACGAATAACACGACCGACCTTCTTCACGCGCTCCGGCGCGTAGCTCGGGTCGCAGATCAGCTGCTTACAGCGGAAGACCTTCATCGGGATGAGAACGAGGTCAGATTATCATTATTGGGGTCGTGTAATGATGACCCAGATAGCACAGACATACATCTGCAGAAGGTCTGTTAAAGATCTGTTGATCTGGAAAACATCTGACAGACGTCTGAAAGATGTCAGTTACATTCACTGTAAACCATAAATATCTCAGAGACATCTCACAGATGTCTATCTGACATCTGATAGGAGACGTCCTATAGACGTACTGCTAATGATCAAACACTCTAAAACTAAATCTTACAGACATCTCTGTGATGTATCTATCAGGGGAAGGTGTGTGTGCTCACCTCGCCCTCGGATCGCACCGCCGTCACTAGCCCATCCTTCATCAGGATTTCGTCCACGCGGCGGTCCAGCAGGTATCTGTTCCCGTGGACGGCGCTGAGCCTGCGGAGCGACACGCATGAGTCACGCTTCACCTGTGAGAGCCACATCACTCATGTGAAGAGAGGAGTGAAGGTCACCTGACGAAGCCCTGAGGCACCTCGCCCAGACCGAACAGAGGATAGAGGAACGGACTGAGACTGTAGCGTGCCAGAGACTCGGAGTACAGCTTGATCCGCTGTATGGTCATCAGACACGGCTGCTCCAGATAACTGACCAATACACACACAGCGTTACTGATACTGACTGACAAAGGTGTAAGTGTTATTGACAACAGATTTTTAATTGTTTGATCAAAATTATAGCTTGGTTCAATCTAGTAGTGTGTGGTTATTGGTAGGGACATGTCATAGTATCTCTACTAAACCCTAAACAGTTGAAGTTTAGTTGAGCTGTGTTTTCCAGAATGAGGACACGTTTTTCTTTCAAATCCAGTCAAATGTTGTGTGTGTCTCTAAGGTGGCGCTCACTCGTCGTTGACGTGAAGGGCCAGAGCGTGACCTGTGACCTCCACCACATCGTCTCCCAGGTCGAAGTGGCGAAACACGTCCCTCATGTTGGTTCTGTGCGGGTCCATGTCGTGATGCGTCCGCGGATCGTTCTCCTCGAAGTTCAGCACGAAGGACATGAATTTACGGAAGCGCCGCTTGTCGAACATCCCCATCAGATCTGGAGAAACACACTAATACCAGTCAAACTGAAACCACAACAAACCTCAGATGCTAGTAATAACACACCCTAACTGAAATAAAATAGAAAAAATTTTAACTTATTTTTTCTCCTCTTGTTGATAAGGCAACATATTTCATTTTATTATTTTTTTTGATTGACTTACCGTTATTTATATAGTGCTTTTTACAATGCAGATTGTGTCAAAGCAGCTTTACAGTATTAAACAGGGAAACAGTGAGCCATTCTCAAACAGTTTAATTCTAGGCTGCAACAAAGTCAGATTGTGCAGAGGACTCAAAACAAAACAAACAAAAAGAAATAGACATGTAAAGAAAATGAATAAAAATGGACAAAAAACACAAACAAATTTCAGCTACTTAAAATGAAAAAGCTAAATTTTAAAACAATAAATAAACTCAAATTTGAAATATGAATGAAAACTGTACTGACAGTGTTACCTGTATTGTGTGTTTCTGTCTCAGTGCAGGGGACTTTGTGAATTTTCCCTCCTTTATAGACGAAACTGCCTTCAATCACCTTGAAGTCCAGATACCGCGTGACCTCAGTGTACAGCAGCATCTTCACCAGAGGACCTGAAGGAAACATAGTCATCTAGGGCACTATGAGTTAGGCCATGTGGAAAACATACGGAATCCACTGTAGTATGGAATACTGAATATTCTGTAGTATGGGCAGAGGTGGGTAGTAACGAGTTACATTTACTTTGTTACATCTACTTGAGTAATTTTTGGGGTAACTAATACTTTTTGGAGTATATTTAAAGATGGGTACTTTATACTCTTACTTGAGTACATTTTGGGGGGAAAATCTGTACTTTTACTTCGTTACTGTGGGTGACGCTCCTCTCGTTACTTTATCTTAATGCAATAAATGTTATAAATGCTTCAGTTTATTCCAAACGCGCCGTCTACTTTTCTCTGGGTAATGAGCGATGCCCATTCGCGAATGATTCATTCTTTTGAGTCAATTCTGTTCAAAGGCTTGATCAAACCAATTGGCAAACGAGTGAATTGGTTCATGAATCAGTTTGAATGATTCGTTCAGTTCCCTGCGGCATGCGCTGAGCGTGGTTCACTCAGAGTTGTAACGTTTAAGAACAGCAGCAGCGTTGAAAACGTGGCTATGGAACTGCACTGAATTGAAAGCAGATCTGCAAAGGCTATTATTTGCTAGCGATGGAGATCCTTATTAGATGAACACCGCGTGTGCTGTCTACTGTTTAACAGATAATAACTTGGGCTACATTCGATTACAGTACACGATACCACTGTGACATTAGTTTGTTGTACGTGTGTGGCTTATAACAGAGGGGAGTTAAGCTGAACGCAGCTTCCAAAAGACAAAAAATAGCCGATTAAGATTTTATTAATTTTAATACAATCACACCGAGTACGTTCAGCAAGTCATATCATCAGCTGCTAAATTCAGATCTGTTTTCGCTTGCTGGCGCTGAGCCAGAGATAGATGCGTTTATACAGCGCTGCGCATTATAACCAATCACACATGATTCTTTTGAGCTTATTAAAGCATTGGCCAATCAGAGGCGTTCAGATGAGTCATCGCTAAAATGCCGGTGCTTCCTTCACTCGCTCCTGACTGAATACCTCTTTCTGGCGAATTCTCTCGCAGAAACAACAAAGTGCAGATGTTTGTACGAATCTTTAATTAAGATATTGATTTCACAGTGTTAACAGTTTCAGTGATTTTAATGGGAGTTTCTGAGAGTGATTGAAATCTAGACTGTCAGTGAAAATGAAAGATTAGTAGCAGTTTTTATATCACATTGACTTTCAATGTTAAATTCACATTTAATATAAAGTCAGGCGTATTAAAAATATGTTATGGCATGACACCTATATCTGTTACTTAAGTAAACAGACAGGGTTTTATAATAAATTACTTAATTAAATAATCAGGCTACTTTGACCATTGCATATTATCAATATTAACATTCTATGAAATGTGAGAATCGAGATATTTCATTACATACTTCATGCGTCTGGGAATGTTTCTAATAAAAATGAAAAAAATAAATAAATACTGCTTAATAATAATTTGCCAATATGCTGTTGTGGCTGCTGTGTCACATGATGACCCCCATGTGCCTAGACACAATCAATTATGATATTTCCACAATATTTACGCTTGCAGAAATATACTTCTGCGTGCAGACAGAAGAAGATCCGTCAATCTGCATTTGGTTTGTTATGTTCAGATGTTCGGTAACTTAATGGTCATGTGAGGTGTTTTCTCTCTTCCCTGTGTCAGAGGTTATTTATATATAATACATACTTTAAAATATCATTTATTTTGTGGTGCAAATCTGAATTTTCAACAGCTGTTACTCCAGTTTTCAGAGTTATGATCCTTCAAAATATAAATCTAACATATTGATTTATTACCAGTGCTGGAAACAGTTTTGCTGCTTAATATTTTTTTGGAACCTATGACTTTTTGTTTAGGATTATTTGATGTATAGAAAGATAGAAAGAACATCATTGATAGTAAATCAACATATTGGAATAATTCCTGAAGGATTATGTGACATTGAAGACTGGAGTAAAGGCTGATGAAATATATAGATTTATACACGCACACATACATTACATACATTTTATCTATATATCTAAATAAAAATAGGCTCAGTATATATGACCCAAAGTAACTAGTAACTAACTACTTGAGTAGATTTTTTATCCGATACTTTTTTACTCTTACTCAAGTAACTATTCAGACTAGTACTTTTACTTTTACTTGAGTAAATATTTCTAGAAGTACTTTTACTTATACTTGAGTACAGTTTTTGGGTACTCTACCTGTCATATAATGTGCACATGTAAATGTGACTTTATAGCTTTAAGGGCATTCTGTTACGTACGCACGCGGGGCGTTGCCCTAGGGGACGGAGCGTTGCGTGAGTTTTTAGTTTTGAGAGCACTTGTCTGTATGCTACCTGCTGCACGATTGTAACAATACAGAGTATTCATTGAACCTGAGACCAGAGATGGGACCAAGTCACACATGTGTAAGTCTCAATTCTTAACCTTCAAGTCTCAAGTAAGTCCCAAGTATTTTTTTCTTGGGCAAGTCAAGTCAAGTCAAGTCAAGTCAAGTCCTGTAGTAAGTCAAGTCAAGTCCAAGTCAAGTCAATTAAAATAATTTGGATTTGCATTGTTAATACTCATGTTCAGTAAAATACATCATGGAATCAAACAAAATTGTAACTTCATAAAATTATTTATTTTTCACTTCTGCCAACAGAAATGTTTTACATTTTCAACATTGAGTCCATAAAACAAATAACAGCTAAACGTCCAACAGACTCCTCTCTGAACACCCCCCCCTCTCTCTCTCTCTCAAACGACGTGACGTGACATGACATTCAGCCAAGTATGGTGACCCATACTCAGAATTCGTGCTCTGCATTTAACCCATCCGAAGTGCACACACACAGAGCAGTGAACACACACACACACTGTGAACACACACCCGGAGCAGTGGGCAGCCATTTATGCTGCAGCGCCCGGGGAGCAGTTGGGGGTTCGATGCCTTGCTCAAGGGCACCTAAGTCATGGTATTGAAGGTGGAGAGAGAACTTTACATGCACACACCCACAATTCCTGCCGGCCCGAGACTCGAACTCACAACCCTTCGATTGCAAATCCGACTCTCTAACCATTAGGCCACGACTTCCCCTCAAACACAGTTTACATACAACATTAAACTTTCTTACATTTCTTCTCTCTCTCTCTCTCTCTCTCTCTCTCTCTCTCTCTCTCTCAAGTTCAAGTTGCTTTATTGGCATGACATTTGAGTTACAGTATTGCCAAATTTAGCATTTAGATACAGAATAAAATATGATTACAATAAAATACAATACAATCAGCAGCAGCAGATAATATTTCTAATATTAATAATAGTAATTATATACAAATAAGAATATCAAATAAAACAGTTGAATATAATAAATTATCCCTTTCGTATGGTGTATAAATATTTAGCAGCTATTGTGACTGCTGTCTCATTCTCTCCAAGTATATAGAGTAGTTTCTCCGAGTCATTTAGAGACAAGAATGAAGGATTCAAAGCTTCAAACTGTGGGAAGAATGTTTCTCTTTTAGTGCTGTATTTGGGAAGTGTTTCTCATCCTCTGTTTGATTCAGCTCACAGTGTTTGCCTCTCTTCTCTCGGTAGCCAGGATCTTTTATGTCTACCAATCTCTATTTCCAAATCATGATCACGGAGTCGATATTTTGAAAGGATTTGTCTTTCTTTTAATTGCTTGAGTGATAAGTAATTTGCCAGTTTTGTGGTTCTGTTTAGGGCCGAATAACACTGGAGTGTGGTTTGGAGCTCAAATTCATTTTTTCATTTTTCATCATAATTATACTTCAGATTTTTGTCAATTAGTTTCTGAATGTTGGGGTTGTGATTGGAGTCAGACTCAGTTTGGGTTTCCTTCATCAGGTGAAGCACGAGTGTGTTTCTCTCTCTCTCTCTCTCTCTCTCTCTCTCTCTCTGTCACACACACACACACACACACAATCTCTCTCTCAGAGTACATCCGTAAGTCATTACCTCTATTACAAGGTATTGCACTTGCAAAATATAAGATTCGAGAGTCTTGTCTGCAAGCCGAGCACGATGTGGCCTATCCCACCATGTATGCGCCACCGGTATGCGTGCTCACAATGGAAGCAACGCGGTCGCGACGCGCACGCGGTGAGACACGCTCGACGCCTCAGGGGCGCAACTGCCCGAGCGGTTTGGAAACAAGGAGAAAGCGGCGCAACTAGCGATTTCCACGCGTTTTAGGCGCGAATTATTGACGACAAAAGCGATGACCCTCGGTACCCCTCAAGCTGAGATGTTGATGTGATGTGATATCTGATCTAAGTGGGCGTGGTCTGCGTAAGGAAGAGAGAGCATGACTGATGATAGTGTCCTGGTCCAGTCATGACAACGCGATTCTCAGCCTGCGCTCCAGCTGAGTAATCAATTTTATTTTAAAAAAAATAATTTAGATATTTTATATTCAAACTGAAAACTTAATGTGATTAACACTCAAGTCATTCAAGTCATCCTGTCTCAAGTCAAGTCAAGTCCCGAGTCTTTAACTTCCAAGTCCGAGTCAAGTCTCAAGTATTTTATTTTTTGTCAAGTCAAGTCACAAGTCATAAAAAAAGCGACTCGAGTCGACTCGAGTCCAAGTCACCAAGTCACAAGTCCCCATGTCTGCCTGAGATTTGTGTGGACATTTGAATCATTTACATGGTGTCAGAAGCGTTTGACGGACACATCGCTTCTCTGAAAAGATGGCCAAGTTTAATCCTCCGGAAAGTTTCGCTTTTGATCGTCCAAATGAATGGGCTGACTGGAAGCAACGTTTCCTGCGATTTCGGCTGGCCACTAAACTGAGTAAAGAGGATGGCGAAGTACAGGTCAGTTCGCTGATTTATGCTATGGGGCCTGAGGCTGAAAACATTTTCAAGTCTTTCACATTTGAGACGGCGGGGGATGAGAAGAAGATCGACGTTGTGTTGGGAAAATACGACGCATACTTCTATCCTAAACGCAACGTGATTCACGAGCGCGCCTGTTTTCACCAGAGATCGCAGCGGCCCGGTGAGAAAGCGGAAATGTTTATCAGAGCCCTTTATGAGCTATCAGAACACTGCGACTTTGGTGTAAATAGAGACGAACACATCCGCGACCGCATTGTTGTGGGCATTTTGGACAAGGATTTGTCACATAAATTGCAGCTAATGGCTGATCTTACACTTGCCCAAACAATTACAACTGTCCGCCAGTCTGAGGAGGTTGCACTCCAAGTTCACCTGCAGGGGGAGTCACATGCAGCAGTACAGGAAATCCGCGGGAGAGGATTAGGCAGAGGAAAGCCCAAGTGGAAACCTAAAAAGAGAGAAAATGACCAAGGAGACGCAAACTGTGGAAAATGTGGAAAATTGAAACACAGAGATCCGGAAAGGTGCCCAGCCAAGAACTCCACATGCAACAAGTGTAAGAAGGTGGGTCACTGGGAAAAGAAATGTTATAGTAAATCAGTCAGAGAAGTGACAGAGACTGTTTCACAGACACCATATTTCCTCGGTGCAGTCACAAATGAAAACGGAAGTGATGAACGATGGACAATACAGTTTACAATTGGAACAACACCGGTCAAATTCAAAATTGACACGGGTGCAGATGTAAACATTATGGGAGCAGAGGCGTTCAACAAACTAGTTCCCGACAAGAAACTGGAGTCATCTAATATCACACTGTACAGTCCAGGTGGTCAGCTGGACTGTCTAGGAAAGTTCCAAGCCAGCACAGAATATAAAGGAAAGCCATACTTTTTTCCAGTATACGTCATCAGTGGCCGCAACGCAAACAATCTGCTAGGCAGAGCCACCGCAATGACCATGGGGCTTGTGAAACGTGTCGAGGAAGTCCACACAGCGTTCGGTGAGCACGGGACACTCAAAACTGAACCTGTTAAAATCCTGTTAAGAGATAACGCTGAGCCATACACAGTGCACACTGCTCGTCGTGTCCCGTTGCCTCTACTGCAAAAAGTAAAAGAGGAATTAAAACGCATGGAGGAAAATGAGGTGATTGAGCCTGTGACTGAGCCTACTGACTGGTGTGCGCCCATGGTGCCAGTTCCAAGGAAAAATGGGAAGGTGCGCATCTGTGTTGATTTGAAGAGGTTAAACGAGGCTGTAAGGAGAGAGTGGTATGTCCTTCCAACTACTGAGGAAATTACTGCTAAACTCAGTGGCGCAACCATGTTCACTTCACTGGATGCCGCCTCCGGGTTTTGGCAGATACCTCTGCACCCTGAAAGCACCAAGTTAACCACCTTCATAACCCCTTTTGGGAGATATGCGTTTAAAAGACTCCCATTCGGAATCACAAGTGCTCCGGAAATCTTTCAACGCAAAATGACTGAAACCCTTAATGGTCTGGTAGGCGTGGCTATCTTTATGGATGATGTCCTTGTGTATGGAGATACTCCAGAGCTGCACGACCAACGTCTCAGCAAGGTGCTGGAAAGGATCGAGACAGCCGGCCTGAAGCTTAACAAAGAGAAATGTAAGTTTAGGCAGAACCAGCTTCACTTCTTGGGTCATGTCATTGACAAATCAGGTGTAAGGCCCGACCCTGAAAAAGTCAAATCAATCCGCGAGCTCCCACCACCACAGAACGTGCCAGACCTAAAGCGTATTTTGGGCATGTTTAATTACTTGGGGAGATATATTCCAAATTTGTCTACAGTGTGTCAGCCACTTTATGAACTGTTAAAGTCCAAGTCAGTATGGACTTGGGACCATCCTCAGCAGGAGGCATTCCAGCGGATTAAAGACATCCTGTCCACTTCTCCAGTCCTGAAGTTCTACGATTTGAACCGGCCTACTGCTGTCTCAGCTGACGCCAGCAGTTACGGTATAGGCGGAGTCCTGTTGCAGTTACATGAAGAGGAATGGAAACCTGTGGCATACTGTTCACGTCGCCTGTCTGATGCCGAGACCAGATATGCACAGATTGAGAAGGAGTGTTTGGCGAGTGTCTGGGCCTGTGAGAAATTTGAAAGTATCTGTGTGGCCTTGAGAGCTTCAAATTGGTCACCGACCACAAACCCCTGGTGCCACTCATGAATCAGAAAGACCTGGACAACGTACCAATACGGTGCTAAAGACTACTCATGAGACTTATGAGATTTAAACCGATAGCCGAATATGCACCGGGGAAGACCTTAACAGTGGCCGACACACTCTCACGGAGTCCACTACAGTGCCTGGAAACGGAGACTGACACTCACTCAGATGTAGCGTGCTATATAGCAGCCATTGTAGACGCCCTGCCTGCAACCCCACATAAGCTTGAGGCCATAAAGACAGCTACAGCAGCCGACTGTAACCTTCAGCTGGTGTTGCAGTACATAAAGGCAGGGTGGCCAGATTACATAGGCCATGTCCCGGCAGCAATCAGAGAGTATTTTCCCATGAAAGCTGAATTATCTGAATGCAATGGGATCGTCATCAGAGGCAGCCGTATGGTGATTCCAGATGAGCTGAGAGAAGAGATCCTGAACCGAATACATGACGGACACCAAGGTTTGACAAAGTGTAGAGAGCAAGCCCATGCGTCTGTATGGTGGCCCAGCATATCAACAGCAATCCAACAAAAAGTCCAGTCCTGTCAGGTATGCCGAGAGATGAAACCTAGCCAGCGGAAAGAACCTCTCATCTCTACCCCCCTTCCTGACCGGCCTTGGAAGAGACTTGCTATGGACCTGTGTGATCATAACAAACACACCTACCTTGTCGTGTCTGATTATTTTTCCCGGTTCCTGGAAATACTTCACCTGCCGACAACCACTGCCTCGCAGGTAATCTTGAAGTTGAAGACAGTGTTTGCAAGATTTGGCTGTCCAGACGAGGTTGTGTCTGACAATGGGCCTCAGTTTTCATGTCTGGAATTTAAAGACTTTGCAAGAGAGTTTGACTTTATACACATCACTTCTAGTCCACACAACCCTCAAGGGAATGGACATGCAGAGAGAGGGGTTCAGACCGCTAAAAGAATCTTGATGCAGAAAGACCCTCTGCTTGCTCTTATGTGCTTTCGGTCAACGCCTTGCACCACCACAGGCGTGAGCCCGGCAGAGCTACTCATGGGCCGGAAGATAAAGACAACCCTTCCAACACTGGAGGCAAATCTACAGCCCCGATGGCCTGATCTGGAAACGGTCAGGACTAAGGATGCATGGGAAAAGGGGAAACAAGCATTCTACTTTAATCAGCGCCATGGAGCTAGGCCCTTGCCTTCTTTAAAGCCAGGTGATCCCGTCCTCATGAAGCTGGACCATCAGAAAGCCTGGAGAACACCTGCCGTTGTCACGGGAGACAGCACCACACCACGCTCCTTTGTTATTGAAACACCTCAGGGAGCAACTTTAAGACGCAACCGGCGTCACTGGCAGCATGTTCCTCCGGTAGCTGGAGACACTCACCCTCTAGCTCCAGATGGACTAAAGCAAGGTGCTGCCATACAGCAGCCTGACTCCGCAGTCTTCGCTGACACTGCATCACCAACACCCAGTGTCAAACCGCCAGAGACTCAGACTGGATTGTTCCATACCCGGTCTGGTAGACTGAGTAAACCTGTTGAAAGGTTGAATCTGTGAAGGTGTGGCTATTTTATTCATCTTTGGAGCCATGCACTGTCGGGAGGGGAAAAGACGACTAAAAGGAAATGTTTGTTGATTTTGTAGACTGAAAAGTTTATTTACACTGCAAAGAGAGCTTACGTTCTAAGGCTTGTTTATACATTGCACAGATTAATGTTTGATGCCTACTAATACTAGTGCCTTACTGTTCAATCAAGTGTAGTACCGTTCAAATGTTCAGTTATAGGAACAGTCAGGATATCTTTGGTATCTTGTGTATCCTCAGAGAAAGAAACAAAACTTAAAAGGGGAGATGTCATATAATGTGCACATGTAAATGTGACATTATAGCTTTAAGGGCATTCTGTTACGTATGCACGCGGGGCGTTGCCCTAGGGGACGGAGCGTTGCGTGAGTTTTTAGTTTTGAGAGCACTTGTCTGTATGCTACCTGCTGCACGATTGTAACAATACAGAGTATTCATTGAACCTGAGACTTGTGTGGACATTTGAATCATTTACACTACCCACCTCTGAGAATGGGTCACCAGACTTGGCTGTATGTCACGTGACTTTCAGTGAGCCACAGGAACACTCTCACGCCGGGTTCACACCGCGAGCTGCAGCAGAGCAGAAGCAGCGCGCGCCTATTTTGCTTTCACACCGGCAGCGGAGGCAGCGCGCAACTGAACAGCGGATTTTGGACAGAGTACTTTATAATGGGTAAGTTTGCATTGCTTTATTTCCATTTAAAATATTTACATAAAAAGATTTGGCAAGAAGCTTTTTTAATTAATAATTTCATTGTAACTTTCGTTGCATCTTTGTTTTGCTGTCTTTGTTTTCCGTGCAGTACATGTTGTTGATAGAAGAAAGGCCATCGCGCTATATTTGTTAAGGAGACTATGAAAAAGACGCAGACTGGGTTCATCCCATTAACCGACGTAGGAGAGAACATGGTGCATATTACCATCTTGTCACTGGGTTTGTTTGCAAGCAAATTTACCAAAGGACACCCTGAAAACCAATTTAATACACTGTTTTAAATTCTGTGTATTGTAAATTGTTCACAGCCTGACTTCCTGCTCATCTTGAAATCAGCATTTACTTGTTTATTATATATGCATGTATCACCTGCTTTTGTTATTTGTGTGCTTATGTGTAATTTAGAAATTGTAAATAAATGGTTCCAATTGAATCAGTTTTGTTTTTTCTTGAAAAGAACAATAATTCTACAATTTCACACATTGGTTTTATGTAGCCAACACATGTTTTCTGCTGAACATTCCAATGTATTAGAGGAAAGTGGCAGGCTTTTGAAGTTGTGGTGAACCTATATATATATATATTATAATATAAATTCTATTTATTATATATTACCTTTTGATATTTTTAACATTAGTTCTTACCTCCATGGCATGCCTATATTAATCTGTCTATGTTATTTGCCTATCTATATTGAGTTGTTTGCTCGTGTGCCAGCGAAAGCATCAAAAACACTATAAAATTACTTACCTGCAATAATTATCTGCAATAAGAGCTGCTGCAACTTCATCCCATGCTTTTTCCTTCTCCTACAAGTCTTT